>NC_081553.1:153868940-154166440 GCF_963082655.1 Stomoxys calcitrans | reverse complement strand
TAGACCTCAAGTGTCATCTCAGGCATCCGATCGGAAACCCCATCCCTTCCTACCAGGTTTTCTATCGTCGCCTCAATTATACCGCGATGGTATGAGCAGCTCTCATCCACAATCCATTCTCCCATCACCTTAAGTGTCTTTGCCGCAGTGGCTGCCTCACATTTAATCTGTATGTCAATGGGTCGGATATCTAGGATTGTCTCCAGTGTGGGCGTGGTCCTCATCGCTCCGCCTATGCCAAAACAACATGTTATCTGAACTTGCTGTATAGTCCTAGCGTTGCACTTTTTCTTCATATCAGTCTACCAAACTACTGAGGCGTTAGTAAGTACAGTGGACTATCCTCGGATTCAGACCCATTTCGAGCCTACGGCCCATCTACATAATGTCCAACATCTCTGAGCCTTTTCAGTACGCTCCTGAATGTGACACTTCCAATTAAGTTTCCTATCCAAGATCACTCCTAAGTATTTGACCTTGTCAGATATCGAAATCGTTCTATTGAGGAAACGTGGTGCATTAAATTGGCCCACCTTAGTCTTCCTCGTGAACAGGCATATTCCTGTCTTGTCTGGGTTAACATTGAGACCTCTGGGTCTAGTTCAGTCATATGCGATATGCAAGACCCTTTCGGCCCTTCTGCATAGCTGGTTCGGATTTTTAAACCTAAGAAGTTTTATAACATCGTCTGCATAGCATACGGGTTCAAATTCCTCCTCGGCCAGCATCCATAATCGGTTACTTATGGTGGTCACCCAAAGGAGTGGCGATAAAATGCCCCACTGTGGCGTGCCTTGTGCCACTTTCTCCCTTATATTTATGTCATGGGACCAGCAATTTATCCACCTGTTCCTTAGCATATGGCTAAGGCTATTTTAAACCTTCGATCAACATCATTATTCCAAGATTCCGGAGTCTCCGTGAGACCCTTTGTATCCTGTGGAAAATGGGTTTTCATCAAAAGCCTCAACATGTCCTCCGTCGTCTCTGCTCTCACTCCCATGTCGTCTACAAAAGTTTCAGTTTCGACATAGGTTTTTGAGAGAAACTTTTTCATCTTAAAGGTGGTCAGTTTCGTATTGTATTCCTTGAGCCGTGTGTAATACACATCCCAATCCCCGGTCATCCAAGGTATTTCTTGGGCTGATTTCCTTCCCCGTGCAGTCGTAATCCTGTAGACATCAATATACTTGGACAATGTAAATTATCTTGCCCAAGTCTTCTTCTCAGTCGTCTTCGGAATTTTGGCCAGTTGGTTTTCAACTTATTATGGAAGCTTATCGGATTCGGCGCTGGACGAGCTATTCTAACCTAATGTAGCAATGGTCTGAGAAGAAATGCTCCATGGAGACCCTCCAATCGACTATATTGTCACATCTAAAACCTCCCCCCTAATCCTATTATGTGTTATTAGGTCGTTAGTATTCAAGAATTCTGCCAGGGCTTGGCCCCACTTTTTACACACATTAATGTTGATACTACGCCACGAAATGTGGTAAGAGTTCGCATTGCAACTTATTAGTACCTCACATCCTGTCGCTTTTCTCACCAACCGTTACAGCTCCGACGTGGGTGGCGGTGTCGGAGAGTCGAAAGACAGATAGAGTGATGCTCCGCATCTGTGGAAAATACATAATTTAAATTTTTGTGATAAATACCGCAGGAGTACCAGTGTTAGCATAGAATAATTGGTAGTTGATATGGTTCAGTCCAGAAACTATGTTCTGGGTCGTCCATGGCTCCTGAATTAAGGCAATATGAATCTTGCCCTTGCTGATTTTCTCCAACGAACTTTTTGACGGTATCAATACATTCCACTGACTCAAAGTACTCACAGCTCATAACTAGTATGGGTGGATCCTCTGCAGAGTTCAATTCATGTTTGATAACCCGATCGTTTACCAAATGCCTCACCTGAGACCGACGATCTTGTGGAATCCTACCGGATGCACAGCCGATATCGATGACTGCATAAGTCAGCTCATCTCTGTTGTGCTTACTTGCCACTTCAGCGTAAGAGGGCGGCCGCTTACCTTACTCAGCGACCAACTTCTCCTTCCGTAATGACTGTGATATCCTTTTAGAAGTTATGGTCCCCCAAAAGACTCAGGGGCCGCGCGTGCTTCTTTCGATCCTGCTACGACTTTTTATCGCTCCTCAGGACACTGTCTGGTCTCTCCATTACGGGGGGCTTGCTTGGTCTTCCCAGAGTTCTTGAAAGCGGGGAACTATTTTTCTTCTTCAACATTTTAGCAGTGTTATGCTCTTCGGGAGATCTGTTTCTCTCTTTCCAGCTTCCGTGGAAGTGCATGGAATGTCAGTTCTATCCCTTTCAGCATCCTGCAATTTTGCCTGATTGTGCCCCGGATCGCTTTCCCAGCCTGCTTGTGAGCTTAGCAAAACCATCGCTCATTTCTGCCGTCATCCCGTTGCCTTCATCTCTCTATTCGGCTGCGATGGCTGTTTCATTGACACGGTCGCTGTCTGAATCCGAGTTGGAAACGCCACCTTTACTTAATAGCTGGGGTCGAACTATGCATCCCTCTCGTTTATCCGTCTCTTTCTCATTAATTAGTCCGACGACCAGTTGGGCGCTCGAAGCATTACTCTCGACTAGAGGTCCAAGGAACTCACATCTATAGGAGGGGATGACAACATGCTGCGGTCTGACGCCACCACCGCTGCTGTTGCGTCTTTGGAGTTAATTTTGAACCTCCTCCAAAAAGGCTTTAAAATGTTTTCGTAATAGGTAGTACCTATTCCGAGAAACGGATATTTTTCTTTGAGGAGCGAAATGAAAACACGTCCGTTCGACTTAACGCCTACTTTAAAAATGGTGACTTCCCGAGTTTAAAAACAGCAATCGACTGAGCTTTGCAATATGTATGTAAGGTGAGGTGGAGGCCTCCGTGGCGCAGAGGTTAGCATGTCCACCTATGACGCCAAACGCTTGGGTAAAATCCCTACGTGAACATCAGAATAAATGTCAACGACTGGTAACACCTTACTATTACTGGCTACATTTTTGAGGTATCCTGCCATGTTAAAACTTCTCTACAAGTGGTGTCGCTATGCGGTACACCGTTCGGCACAAAAAAGGGGGTTCTTAACATTGAGCTTAAACTTTTATCGAATTGCACTCATTAATACGAGAGAAGTATTCCTTGTTCCTTAATAGAATATACATGGGAAATTCAGTATTCAGTATACATCTCAACAAGAATTTTGGAGGTCATAATAGAGACCGTTATGCAATATATCAGCCAAATCGGATAAGAATCGGATTATATGGGAGCTTAATGAGGTTAATCAGGTCCGGTACGAATCATACATAGCAAGGATGTTGGAGATCACAGGAGGGAGCATTACTCAATTTCAGCCAAATCGGGCAAGAACTGCGCCCTCTAGGGGCTGAAGAAGTAGAATCGAGTAATTGGTTTATATGGCCGACGTAGCTCATATTAAATCCTTAACAATCCATATTTATAGGAAGTATTACTGCAAAATTTCAAGCGAATTGCTTTATTCGTTTTAACGCTGTCGTGGTTTAAACAAACAGACCGTCCGTCTGGATGTGGATGGACAGACACGGTTAGATCGACTTAAGATGTCATGACGACCAAGAAAACAGGGACGTAGCCCTCCCTCCCCCCTCAAAATTATTTTGTATAAAGAAAAAATATGTGAAATAAACTTATTATTAAAGACAATATTGTAATAAAATTCTTACAAAAAACAAAATATCAATGACATTTTTTTCTAAACAAATTTTAATGAAATTTTCTCTAAAGAAAGAATTTCAGCGTCACGTTTTCTAAATTTCAGTGAATGTTTGTGACTGTTCAATGCATTTTGCGACACTATATTTTGTCTAAACTTTTTTAAAGTCTTTTTATTTTGCTTTTCTATTCTAAATAAAAACAAACATGAAACCCATTGGTCTAATGTGTACACAATTCCAAAAACAAAATGAATTGTTTTCTATGTAAAGATAAAACTTCAAAGAAACATTTTAATGAAATTAGTTCTAAGATTAAATTTCAATGAGATTTTCTGTGGACAAATATTTAATTAATTTTTTTTTTACATTTTTAAACACAAAATTAAAAAAAAATTTCTTTATAGACCGAATCGCAGTGTTATTTTTTCATAAAATAACCAAAAAAAAAAAAATTAATAAAAAATTTTTTCGAAATACAAACATTTAACAAAAATTTCGAAATGAAATTTCTTTTAATTCTAGTTTTTATTATTTTTATTTAAATTTTTTCTCTAACGTTGAGGTTTTGGCCGGTCAAAAATGCTCCGATTTGAGCTGATGTGTGAGGGCTCTCATTGTCATAGTGAACAATGATTCGTTTTCTTTTATTATATTTTCGAACTTCTTTGAAGACTTGACCGTCTTACGTTGTTCGAGCGGAACAGCCGCCGTTTGCTTCGAAGTGCATCTCCACTAAAAACTTTCGTTGGATTTGGCTCGTCTTTGAAGACCCATAGATCCGTGATTTTTTTTTTTTTTGTTGCACTAATCGTCATGAACGATTGTAAAATTGTGTAGAATTTAACGAGAACAAACCTTTTTTACCGCAAGATGTTCATGCAATATCGTATGTATTGTGGCGGAAGAATGCCTCTATCCCACGGTTTAATTTGAGTCCCATATTGTAGTGGTTGGTCTATAAATTATTTTGCCGGGTTTTGGGGGCGGGCGGCTCTCCTAGGCATCCCACCCCAGAATTCGATACCGAATTTTTTGCTTTTAGGTCCTTCCTATACTCCTATATTTTATTTTTATACCCTCTACCATAGGATGATACCCCCATCCTAATTTCGTCATTCTGTTTGAAACTACTCGAAATATTCGTCTGAGACCCCATAAAGTACATATATTCTTGATCGTCGCGACATTTTATGTCGATCTAGCCATGTCCGTCCGTCCGTCTGTCTGTCTGTCGAAAGCACGATAACTTCCGAAGGAGTAAAGCTACCCGCTTGAAATTTTGCACAAATACTTCTTATTAGTGTAGATTGGTTGGTATTGTAAATGTCCATGTTTTGATATAGCTGCCATATAAACCGATCTTGGGTCTTGACTTCTTGAGTCTATAGAGGGCGCAATTCTTTTCCGATTTCAATGAATTTTTGCACGAAGTATTTTGTTGTGATATCCAACAACTGTGCCAAGTATGATTCAAATCGGTTCATAACCTGATATAGCTGTCATATAGACAGATCTGGGGACTTGACTTCTTGAGTTTCTAGAGGTCGCAATTATTATCCGATGCCTGAAATTTTGTACGACGGATCCTCTCATGACCATCAACATACGTGTTTATTATGGTCTGAATCGGTCTATAGCCCGATACAGCTCCCATATAAATCGATCTCTCTATTTTATTCTTGAGCCCCCAAAGGGCGCAATTCTTATTCGAATTGGCTGACATATTACACAGGTCTCCAACATATAGTTTAATTGTGATCCAAACCGGACCATATCTTGATATCGCTCTAATAGCAGAGCAAATCTTTTCTTATATCCTTTTTTACCTAAGAAGAGATGCGGAGAAAAGAACTCGATAAATGCGATCCATGGTGGAGCGTATGTAAGATTCGGCCCGATCGAACTTAGCACGCTTTTACTTGTTTTTTATTCAAAGGACCGATAGTTTGTCACAACAAAGATACATGCTGATGATTAATTTGTGCCACTCTGCCCTCTCTCTGTTCATGTTTCAATTGGATCAAACAATTTCAGTTGAAGACTGCCAGATGACGCTAATTTAAATGTTAGTGCTACTCGCTTAGAGTTGATCATATGGTACGACTACCTATTAAAGTCATCATTTAGTCTGTTTTTATACCCATCACCGAAGGATGCGGGTATATTCATTTTGTCATTCCGTTTGCAACATATCAAAATATCCATTTCCGACCCTATTCTTGATCAACGTAAAAATCTAAGACGATCTAAACATGTCTGTCCGTTTGTTTATCTGTCTGTTGAAATCACGCTACAATCTTTAAAATAGAGATATTGAGCTGAAACTTTGCACAGATTCTTTTTTTTGTCCAGTAGCAGGTTCAGTTCGTAGATGGGCTATATCGGACTATATCTTGATATATCCACCATATAGACTGATCCGCCGATGTAGGGTCTTAGGCCCATAAAAGCCACATTTATTAATCGATTTTGCTGAAATTTGGGACAGGGACCTGTGTAAGGCCCTTCAAAATACTTCGCCAATTTGGCTCAGATCGGTCCAGATTTGGATATAGCTGCCATATAGACCGATCCTCCGATTTAAGGTCTTAGGCCCATAAAATGCGCATTTATTGTCCAATGGCCCCGAAATTTAGGACAGTGAGTTAAGTTAAGCCACTTGACATACTTCTGCAATTTCGCACAGATCGGTCCAGATTTGAATGTAGCTGTCAAATAAATTGATCTCTGGATTTTAGGTTTTGGATCCATAAACGGCGCATTTAGGTCCGATTTCGCCGAAATTTGGGACAGTGCTTTGTGTTAGGCTCTTCGACATTTTTCTGCAACTTGGCCCAAATCGGTCCAGATTTGGATATAGCTGCCATGTAGACCGATATCTCGATTTAAAGTCTTGGCCCCATAAAAGGCGCATTTATAATCCGATTTCAATGAAATTTGACACAGTGACTTATGTTCGGCTTTTCGACATCCATGTCGTATATGGTTCAGATCGGTTTATTTTTAGATATAGCTTCTAAAAAGATCTCTTTTTTGTTATGTACATTTGAATGACTTGTATTTATTAGTATTTGGTGCAAATCGGAACATATTTCGATATAACTGCTATGGGACATAAGGTATAATATTTTCACCGAGTTTTAATGAAAGGTGGTTTACATATATACCCGAGGCGGTGGGTATCCAAAGTTCGGCCCGGCCGAACTTAACGCTTTTTTACTTGTTTTTAAATCATATTAAATTGCCATATTAACCGATTTTCTGTGGTAAAAAACTAATTTGCCAGTCTATATATTTGGTGCGGTGGCGATAATTCTTACCGTGTAAAACTCTTGAACAAAAAAGTGTTGCCCAGCAACACGTCGTTTGGTCTCGTCTATCGGTGAGCTAAAAATGGTTGCAACCCTACCGTTAAGTTTTGTAACTCCTGCTTTCTCGCTAAATGTTATAATTTCGGGGCTATGGCGGCCTACACATTAATTAAATCACACAGTGTCCCATTAGGTCATTATAATTGATCACCGTTATGGAGTGAGGTGATATATGAGCAAAATAATGATATCAGATTCGCAGTACACAACCTTATACCTTTAATTTAACCTCATATTGTCATGATTGGTGTAGACAGCCGTTTGATGGAGGGCGTCTATATGAGGGTTGTGCGCCACATGCCACTTGAGCATAAATTTAAATGACGCACTCAACTCAAAAAAATCTATTATTTGATTCCCCCATTTAATGTCATATACGTAGTCTGCTCTCAAATGCCTATCATTTGAGTTTCATCAAGCTATGATTGAGTAGTATTCCCATTTGGGGAGCTTATCGGGGATGGGGCGACTATCAATTACTTGGACCTCGTTTTGTATGTCATATTCGTAGTCTACACCCGAATACCTTTCATTGATATATACGTCCAATATGTTTATTTGGAGCAGTTTTCGGGCTTGGGCTACCCCTTGGATACTTTTGGGTGGTGTTTTTGTGATAACGGGGGAGGATTCGCCCCCTTCCAACATCAACAAATTACATAGCCTATACCTCCTTCCTGACCATATTCGTAATCTTCTCGCGAATACCTTTCATTCGAGCCCTATATTGTCATTATCGTCCAATAAACCAAATTGGGGGGTTTTGGGGTCGGGGCGGCCCCCCAATTACTTGAACTCAATTTTTAATATGGAAATCGTACTCTACTTTTGAATACCTTTCATTTAAGTCTCATATTGTCCCAATCGGTCCACTTTTAGTTTTGGGTGGTTCTTTTGGGGTAAGTAGGAGAGTCCGCCCCCCTTGCAATATCAAAAACTTATATAGCCTATTGCTCTTTCCGGACCACTCCCCACAATCTGTGAAAATTTCAAAGAAATCGGTTCAGCCGTTCTTGAGTCTATACGGAACAAACAAATTTACAAACCCACAAACAAACAAACACAAATTCATTTTATATATATAAAGGGTGATTTTTTTGAGGTTAGGATTTTCATGCATTAGTATTTGACAGATCACGTGGGATTTCAGACATGGTGTCAAAGAGAAAGATGCTCTGTATGCTTTGACATTTCATCATGAATAGACTTACTAACGAGCAACGCTTGCAAATCATTGAATTTTATTACCAAAATCAGTGTTCGGTTCGAAATGTGTTCATTCACCGTAACGTTGCGTCCAACAGCATCTTTGAAAAAAAACGGTCCAATGATTCCACCAGCGTACAAACCACACCAAACAGTGCATTTTTCGGGATGCATGGGCAGTTCTTGAACGGCTTCTGGTTGCTCTTCACTCCAAATGCGGCAATTTTGCTTATTTACGTAGCCATTCAACCAGAAATGAGCCTCATCGCTGAACAAAATTTGTCAAAATTTGAACACATTTCGAACCGAACACTGATTTTGGTAATAAAATTCAATGATTTGCAAGCGTTGCTCGTTAGTAAGTATATTCATGATGAAATGTCAAAGCATACTGAGCATCTTTCTCTTTGACACCATGTCTGAAATCCCACGAGATCTGTCAAATACTAATGCATGAAAATCCTAACCTCAAAAAAATCACCCTTTAGATATAGATAGATAAATAGACTCAGTCGGTCGCTTTATTTGGCTGTAACTATGCAACCAAATTAACGAAATTGAAACAAACTGCATAGAAAAGGTGAAAAAATCTGTCTTCATTATCATCTTCCTTTGGTCATTATATCTCTGTGCAGCTCCGCTTTGAATATCAATATGCAATGCCAATACATTCTGTTCATGTGTCTTAAAGTATCTAAAAATGGTTCGATATGAACCATATTCGGTTTAGATAGCGGGTGAAATAGCATAACTGCTTCTTTCAAATAATAGCGAAATCAAGCAACAAATGAGGCTTTTATGGATTTAAGACCTTAAATCGGAAGATCGGTCTAAATGGGATTATATTCAGATATCTACTGATCTGGCCATATTCGCCATGAACGTTTTTTTTCAAAGATGCTGTTGGACGCAACGTTACGGTGAATGAACACATTTCGAACCGAACACTGATTTTGGTAATAAAATTCAATGATTTGCAAGCGTTGCTCGTTAGTAAGTATATTCATGATGAAATGTCAAAGCATACTGAGCATCTTTCTCTTTGACACCATGTCTGAAATCCCACGAGATCTGTCAAATACTAATGCATGAAAATCCTAACCTCAAAAAAATCACCCTTTAGATATAGATAGATAAATAGATTTCCAAAGAAAAAGTGAGAAAATGTTACAAGTTTTATTGGACTCAGTCGGTCGCTTTATTTGGCTGTAACTATGCAACCAAAATAACGAAATTGAAACAAACTGCATAGAAAAGGTGAAAAAATCTGTCTTCATTATCATCTTCCTTTGGTCATTATATCTCTGTGCAGCTCCGCTTTGAATATCAATATGCAATGCCAATGCATTCTGTTCATGTGTCTTAAAGTATCTAAAAATGGTTCGATATGAACCATATTCGGTTTAGATAGCGGGTGAAATAGCATAACTGCTTCTTTCAAATAATAGCGAAATCAAGCAACAAATGCGGCTTTTATGGATTTAAGACCTTAAATCGGAAGATCGGTCTAAATGGGATTATATTCAGATATCTACTGATCTGGCCATATTCGCCATGAACGTCAAGAATCTCAACGCAACTCACTGTGCTAATTTTCAGTTAAATTGGGTTCTAAATGCGCCCTTTGAAGGCCCAAGAATTTGAATTGGGAGATCGGTTTATATGTGAACCGTATCCAAATAATGCCTGATATGAAACATATCCAATACGTATATTGAAAAGTCTAGCACAACACACTGTGTCAAGTTTAAGTTAAGACGGGTAAAAATGCGAATTTTATTGACCTTATACCTTAAACCTGGAGATAGGACTATAGGAAGGCTATGTTATTTGATCTGAACGTAAAAACCTAATGGTTAACTTATTTAAGATTCTAAACTTATATATTTTGGCTTATACATTTTGCATAAAAAATGCTTATCTCAGATATGCACACAAAATTCGTTTTCTTACACCTTTATACAATTTTGGTCAAAATCGGCCCATAAACAAACAGTGCATATATATTCGATCTCTACTAATAACATAAGTTATACCTTTTCTGCTTATATTTGTAAATGTAAAACAAGGGAAAGTAGGGAATACCAAGGAAAAAAATAACGTACACCAACACTAAAAGTATAAATTAGGCCATATCACATTTATAATGGAAGCAACATCTAAATCTGAACCGGTTATGATAAAATTAGTCAGATTTATGTAGATAATTAAAAAATCAACCTCACAAAATTTGGTGCATACCGGTTGCAATTTACACGACCTTATAAAAACCGGATCCATGCAAGCAGAATTCTGCAAAACTGTGAAATCGGTTAATAAAAGCGGCAGAAAAGCTCTAGAAGTGAAAATAAGGTAAATCATACATACATATATATGCGTTCTTTACCTCAATCTGCGCCGACTTCTATGAAATTCAGTAAATTTCAAAGAATCCTATGTACCAAATTTCGTGGGAATCGTTGGACAAATGATCACATAACTGCAATAAATGTAAAAATCGGACAAATATCTAAATCATAGCCGACTAATCTCATACTCACAATAAAAGTAAATGAAAAAAATTGTGCAAAAGATCGGTTGATAACAACTGCGCTTGCAAAGGTTCAAGAAGTCAAAATCAGGCGAAACATTTATATGGAAGCTATATCTAAATATGACCCCGGTATTATTAAATTCACCAGTAATCTCAAATCATTAGAAAATCCTTCGTGCCAAATTTTGGAAAGATCAGTACACAAATGACCATAATATTGCAATTTTTTAATTGGCTATGACAGAACATTTATCCCATTAGCCGAACATAGAATAGCTTTCCAAGTGGATCGATCTTCCGCGCTTTTTCTAAAATCTCTGACACCAAGTTTCGACATCTATTTCACCAATTGTTTTTTCCATCTGATTTTTGGTCGACCCGGTTTGCGTTGCGGTTGAAAAGATATTAATCCGCCTCATGCCACTATGGACATACACCTAAGCCAGTAATATGCTAGTTGTGCGCTTTAAAAACTAAAAAGTAACATCGAAAAAAAAGCTAAGTTAAGAATTCCGTGCTACTTAAAAATCATTAATTGTTTTGCATACCACTCCCCTAAGTTGTTTCATGTTTGGTATTGTGTCCCCACCTAAGTACAGGTGTCTTTTAGTCGCGAAAGCCGGGCAATGACATAGGAACTCATCATCTTCCCCACATGCTATCACAATTTTGCATAAGAGAGCTCGTAGTCCTATGTTATGATACCCAAAGCTAAACTGACCTCCTTCTTACTTGCTTTCAGTAATAGCCTCGTTCTCTCACGATCCGGATCACCCCATAGAATTTTCGTTGTTCTACCGTCCTAGAATTTTCGTCGCACACGCCCATAACTCGGACTCCGTCGACCCGAAAGGCTTCTGGTCAACCAAGTTTGTTGACGGCAGTCCTCTGGCCTTCACCGCCAAATCATCTGCCCTTTCATTCCCCCTTACTCCGCACCCAAACGATGCGGATTTTGCCATCCTCAGAGAAGGAAATAATTTCCTTCTTACACTGCCAGACTGTTCGTGACCTTACCGTCCAGCTTGTTATTGCCCGTATGGCCATTTTACTGTCTGTAAAGATGTTCACCCTCGATGTCCTCGCGTTAGCTCCACCCCACCTAACGCATTCCATGATCGCACGGATCTCCGCCTCTAAGACCGCATTATAGTCAGGCGGTCTAAAACATATCTCAGTCCTTGGGGTTTCAATGGGGCCCTAGCGCACTCTGTCCTCTGGCTTTGATCAATCCGTGCAATACTAGGGTTCCGTCAGTCCAAGACTGTGCCGCTGGCAGCAGTGCCTCGCACTCGACATCAAGCGTCGTTTCAGGCATCCGATCGGAAACCTTTTCCCTTCCTTCCAGGTTTCCTATCGTCGCCTCGTTTATACCACGATGGTATGAACTGCTGCCATCGCCTATCCCCTCTCTCCTCCAAGATCACTCCTAAGTATTTGAACTTGTCAGATATCGAAATCGTATTGTTGAGCAAACGTGGAGCGTCAAATTGGCCCACCTTTGTCTCCCTCGTGAACAGACATATTTCAGTCTGCTCTGGGTTAACATTGAGACCCCTGGGTCAAGTGCAGTCAAATCCCTGTCAGCATCCGTAATAGGTCATTTATGGTGGTTATCCAAAGAGTGGCGATAAAATGCCCCCCTGTGGGGTGCACTGAGACGCTTTCTCCCTTATATTTTGTCATGGGATCCGCAATTTATTCACCTGTTTAAGCAGTCTCTAAAGACCCGGTTCACCTGGTATTGGTCTAAGGATTGGATCAATGTGTCGATCAGCACATAGTTAAACTTCCCCCCGATGTTAATGCAAACCATCTTGGCATCGAAGGATTCTTCTATTTTATGCACAACCTCGAGTAGGGCAGTCTCCACCGGCCTTCCCTTGAGATAGGCATGCTGTTGCTGTGGTATCCACAATGCGATCCATGGTTTTGAGTAACAAAGACGTAAGGCGTGTAGTAGGCCTTTGGTGTCGCATAACTTGCCTTGCCGGGCTTGGGTGTAAACACCACCATTGCCTCCTGTTAGGCTTTCGGAGTATATGCCAAACCTAGGCACGCTGTGAAAATAATTGCCAGATGAGGCGCCAGAGATTCGACCTTCTTTTGTAATAACGCCGGATATATTGCATCAGGTCCGGGTGACTTAAATGCCTCCTTCGTAGTGCTTGTGAGCTTAGGAAAGCCATCGCTCACTTCTGACGTCATCCCGCTGTCCTCATCTCTCGATTCAGCTGATATAACTGTCTCATTGACACTGTCTTTGTCAGAATCGGAATCGGAAACACCACCTTAACTAAGGCTAGGGACAAACAGTGCACCCATTTGGTTCATCCGTCTCTTCCTCATTTGTTAGTATGACGACTGGTTGTGCGCTTGAAGCATTACTCTCGACTAAAGGTTCCAAGGCACCCACACCTATGGGAGGGGCGGACAAAATGCTACGGTCTGATGCTACCACCGCAGCTGTTGGGCTTTGGAGCCCCTTTTGAGCCCACTCATGAAAGGCTTTAAAATTCTTCGTAATGGGTACATATTCCGAGATACAGATACTTTTTTCTTCGAGGAGCGAGTGAGCCACCCCACATTTTTCAAAATCAAAAAATTACCTAAATTCTTCTGTTCAGAGCTAAATTTTATACTACTTGCCAATTTAATGGTGATGATATCAGCGAATCCGCTATAGAATTGTGACATCTTTTCTTTTGCTCTGAATGAATCGCTTTATTTCAAAACTGGTGTCATTCCTTTCGGTTGCGGTGGTGCCGAAGTAGGTGAAGTTGCTGACTATCTCAAAGTTGTGGTCTCCATTTCCTTTATCTGCTAAGATGTACAATGCATTTTGGACGTGGATAACATACCCTTTGTCCTATCTCCATTTATTGCCAGACACACTTTCGCCGATTCTCATTCGATTCTTTCAAAGGCTGTATTAACTACTTCCAGTGACCGACCCTTAATATCGATGTCGTCGGCATAAGCGAGTAGCATGTGTTTTCTTATGAGTAGTGTATCATATCTATTCACATCTGCATCTCGTATAATCCTCTCCAGGAGGATATTAAAGGTAGCACACTATAAGCTACGTCATTGTCTGAAACCTCGTTTGGTATTGAATGGTTCGGAGAGATTCTTTGCTTTTGTTACTGAGGAATGTGTACCAGCAAGGGTCATCTTGCAGAGTCTAATTAATTTTCAAGGATACCAAACTCAGACATGGCTTGAAATATATTTGAACGCAGGATTTGACGCAGTCTGAATGTGAAGTCTATGAGGACTTACCAGGTCTAAAGCCACATTGATAGGGTCCAATTCTTTCTCATAGTAAGTTCGAGGTTCTCTTGGATGCTATAGCGAATATATATAGCATCCAAGATAATCTAAAGCGATGCGATGGGGAGGGGCCACTTCCCGTAATGTCTCCTTTCTTGTGTACGAAACATAGTATGGTAAAGCTCGAATCGTTGGGTATGCGTTCTTCTCACCCAGACGAGTCTTAAATAGATCAGCGGGCAACCTATCGGCTCCTGCTGCCTTCTTGTTCTTCAGTCGATTCACTGTTACATTGACAAATTCTTATACTTTCTATACCATCATCAGGGATTGGTTCTGTGGTATCCTCTTCGACGCTGCCATCGGACACTAACACTTGCGAAAGGTTTCCTTCCTACAGCAAACAAAGTCCTTCCTGCAACAAAGCTATCGGTTTAATGAAGAGACGGAATAGACGCTTCTCCTCTCCTTTTCTCCTGATACCTATCCTTCAACTAGCGCGTTCCCCACTGATTAGGGTTGCTCTGTACACCGAAATTTTTTCCTAATTTTAAAGAATCTAGCCAAAGATTTGCAAACTCTATAGTTACCGAACTATTGATGTTGAGTATTAAATTCGTACTGATCATTTATTGAAAATTTATAAACTACAATAATTCTTATCCTAATTAAAAAAAAGACAACTATATAACTTAAACTAGCTCTTTCTCTTTCAATCTTAAACCTAAACTGACCAATCGAAATACGCCACGAAACATAACCAAATATTCTACAACCGCAGACCAACCAGCCTAAGCCACGATCCTAAACAAACATTAGATAGCATTATCATGGTCTTCAAATGAGTGGAAAATTCCATTCACACAGTTTTTACTTCCTTATCACAACTCAATTTTAATTACCCTGACAATCTGTATCTGCTCGATGCATCAATGTTTGCTATCCCAAATCATAAAATACCATTGACGCTCATAGATTTATTTTAGGTTACATTTTTAGAGAATCAACAAAAGCCTGTTCCATGAACATTTTCCCGGGGCCTAAAAACTAAATATTATACCATTTCTGTTGGCTGATGAGGAGTGAAATCTATCTTAACGATATTTTGCTTGCGCTTACATTTACATTTCAAATATAAGTAAATAGTACTACATATAATCAAAATAGTCAATATTATACATAGTGATAAATGACCGCTGACATGATGAAAGTTTAGTCCTCTTATAAGCAACTTCTCCTTTTTTAGTTCCTTGATCTGGTTCTTCAAAAGCTCAATCTCTTTTCCGTGGTCAATGGTCATTGGCCCCAATGCGCTCATATTCCATCTGGTCATACTCTCCACATCGGTATACAAGCTCAACTTCATCTCCATATTATTTTCTGATGTGAATTGAATTGGAGCATGTATCACTCCACCCTTCATTCGAAGAACGCATCCGGGCTCCACCTTCATGATACCCTGCAATGGCCTCTTCAGCAGCCTCTGAGCGTCTGGTTTACACTGCACGTGAGCGGTTGTCTCGTTGAACATCTTGAACAACCAATGGTTTCGTTGATGTAATTGCACCCAGAAAATTTCAATACTCGTAGGCGCAAATTGGCACTGATGATGCGCAAGAGGTTTCACTGATGAAATTTCGCAAGAATTATCATTCGCATCTATCCAGGGCCATCCACCATCACAAACGTATTCTTCCTCAGACATTTTCTGACAACTGCTTAACTCCAACTCGGACATCAAATGATAGGCATCCATATTAAAATTATATAAAATGAACTGCTCTCTTGCAACGACTATCTGTTTCATGCCATTATATACAACAGGCACAGGTATTACCCTGTGTATTTGGGAGACATGATCGTTGAATAATGGTATTTCTGCAGATATCACCAATTGATTGTCTATTATAAACGCTTTCGCCTTCATTAGCTTATATATGGTGCTTAGCTGATTATGCTTCTTTCCCGGCAGTTTAAGGCTTTCAGGTATATTCTCCAGCATCTGGTGTATTTCATTCTGGAGCTGAATTGGCGTGAGCAATGAGGGATTTAATTTACCATGATTTATATCTATCAGCAATTCGATTATCTTCGCTTGGACCCTCTGGTTCTCACTTATGATTATGTGCAATTCTTTCGTCACCATGAAAAATTTGATGGACTCGCGGTACACCAAATATACCTCCTTCATCGCTTCCGTCATGTTGTTCACCCGTTCTGTTATACTTTTGAAGTTGCTGTTTACTTCTTCCGTCGTTTTGCGAATGACATTCACTGACGATTCCAGAATAGACGTCTGTTTTTGCACAAGGTATTTCAGGTCATGCTGATTTCCCAATAGTTTCCTCATGTTTTCTTCTACAACTTTCCTGTCATCAGCATCCATCGTGCCAAAGAGGATGTGCTGTAGCGAGCCAATAAACTCTAAGGGTGCTCTCTTGGATCTAGCCACATCATCATGAAACAAATATCGATTAGTGTATATCATCTCCTTCACTATCTGCTCCATCTCGTCCAGTACATGACCACAGTGGTCTTCAAAGGTCATCAATTTTCCACATGTATTTCTCATATCCACCAGCAATTGTTCGGATTTGCTAATTACCTCAAAGAACGGATCAAGCTTGAAATAGATTAGCAGATTCCATGAAGACGCTACTACATCCACAGTTCCCAAGTGATCCAGGTAAATTGCAGTAGAATTGCTTATCTCAGAGATTGAACCTCCAGTTGTAGCCACTGCTCCAATCTGACTTGTGGCAGCAAGTAGCAGCATTACTAATACACTAAAAACATGCTTGTTTGCCGACTGCGTATTCCTCAATCCTGCTTTTGTTGTTTGTGGCGACACTTCTTCCACCTCTTCATCCGAAGCTCTTATTAATGGACAGAGTTTCTGGACAGGGCGTTTTAATATGCAATCTTGCAACTTCAATGACACAACTCGAACTCTCCCATCCTTGCCCGGATGAGTCTCAATGATTCGTCCCATAGGCCATTTCGCTGGATGTGTCAATTCGTTTTTAATGATGACTACATCTCCATTCGCCAAATTCACCTCTGGCCGGTTCCACCTTCTTCGCTGCTGCAACGTTGAAAGATATTCCTCTTTCCATCGATTCCAGAAATCTCTTCTCATCTTCTGTATCAGCTTCCACTTGTTGAGAGATCCTACCACTTCGTTGACATACTCCGGTACATCCGTCGTCTGCCTCCCAATCAGAAAATGACTCGGTGACAAAAAATCAAGAGATTCCACTTCTTCATTATCCATATACACCAATGGCCTTGAGTTTAAAACCGCTTCGATTTGGCACAGCAATGTGGCCATTTCCTCGTAACTTAATCTGGTCTCGCCAATAACACGTCTCAGATGATGCTTCACAGATTTCACGCCAGACTCCCAAATCCCTCCTTGATGAGGGGCTGCCGGGGGGATAAAATGCCACTCCACACCTTCCTCCGCCAGCACTGGCATCACGTCTCGATTTCTTTGAATAACAGCTTTTAGTCCGCATCAAGTCTATTTTTCGCTCCAACAAAATTTGTCCCATTGTCGCTGTACATTTTAGCACTCTTTCCTCTTCTGGAAAAGAACCGTTTCAAGGCTGCCAAAAATGCTGATGTGGACAAATCGCTCACAGCTTCCAGATGAATTGCTTTTGTTGACATGCAGACAAATATAGCAATGTATCCTTTAAAACACTTTTGTCCTCTGTTTCTGGAGCACTTCATCCTTATAGGTCCAGCGTAGTCCACTCCTGTATATAAGAAAGGTTGCATCGCTGTAACCCTCGAATCTGGCAAGTCACCCATTATCTGCTTCGCTGTCTCTTGTTTGTACCGTATACATCTTGGACACGATCGTATACACTTTTTTATCGCTGCTTTCAAGCCAATAATCCAATATTTGCGTTTTGTGGATGTTTCAGTCAATCTGTTTCCTCCATGTAAAGTTGCCAGATGAAACGATCGCACTATTGCGGCTGTCAGATTCGATTTATTCAATACAATTGGATGTTTTTGATTGAAGGACATATTTGCATTTTGCAGTCGACCGCCAACTCGAAGTATGCCTCTTCTGTCTAAGAAAGGATGTAGTCCCACTATACGGCTGCCTCGATCAATTGAAGATCCTCTTTTTAAAGATATAATTTCTTTAGAAAACATAACTTGCTGATGACGTGATAGTATATGTTCTTCAGCTTCTATAAGTTCATGCACAGCTAAACCACCAGAAATTTTGATTTTATTCCTTGTCCTCTCAATAAATCGAATGACGTATGCCACTACACGCCGCATTTTAGAAAACCTGGAGTATCTCGTCATTATATCATCCAAAAAATTTACTTCTGTTGTTACCATCGTCGATGCTATCACTGCAGTCCTCTGTGGTAGTTCAGGCCAATGACTTGAAGGCTCCCGCAACCATTCAGGACCATTCCACCATAGCTTATAGTCCATTAGCCGATGTGGTTGAATACCTCTTGATGCAATATCTGCTGGATTTTCCTTTGTGCCAACATATCTCCATGTTGCTGTTGGTACAAGCACATTTATATCCTGCACCTTATTCTTTATGAATTTGTCCTTGCTACGATTATTTTGGATCCACCCCAGTGTGATTGTTGAATCAGTCCATGCAAACACGTTCGTCTCTCTTCCTATGATTTTCTCTGCCCTATTCAACAATCTCGCCAACAGATGTGCACCACACAGCTCCAATTTTGGCAGCGTCTTTTTATTTTTGATTGGGTTGACCTTACTTTTGGCAGTTAGTAAAGTCACCCTCATTTCACATTTAATGAATATTACTGCGGAATATGCTTTCTCGGACGCGTCTGAAAAGCCATGAAGCTCGAACTTTGTAGTTGTCGATGTACCCAGCCATCTAGGGATTTTTATTTTATGAAGAGAATCCAAATGATTTGCGAATTCTAGCCATTGCGTCAAAATTTCCTCGGGTATCGTCTCATCCCAATCTATATTTAACAGCCACAGCTTCTGAACGATCAATTTTGCTACCACCGTTATTGGTGATAACCATCCCAATGGGTCGAAAATTCTAGCTACCAATGACAGTACTTTTCTCTTTGTCATTTGTGAAGGATGACTAAAGCTGACGTTGAATCGAAAGTGGTCCATATTGGGATCCCACCCAACACCCAAGGTTTTTATGGACTCGTCGTCTTTAATCGATATAACTTCATTGCGTCCTCGATTTTCTACAATTTCCGTAATTTTAGGGTCATTTGAAATCCATTTTCTCAAATGAAAATTAAACTTCTGCAGCTGCTGTGCCACTGATTGCAGAATATGTTGACTTCCCTTTACAGTATCAGCTCCAGTCATGAGGTCATCCATATAAAAATCTTCTTTTATAATATTTTTCACCATCTCCTCTTTGCAGTAATCACCTATCATGAACAGTGACCTTACTGCCAGAAACGGCGCCGCTGATGTGCCATATGTTACTGTTGTTAAACGATATTGCTTTATTGGTTCCGCTCTGTTCTCTCTCCAAAGTATGTATTGATATTCTTGATCTTCTGGCCTCACTACAATCTGCCGATACATCTTTTCCACGTCTCCTGTCAATACATACTTCCATAAACGCCATTTCAACATTATATCAAATATATCGCGTTGAAGTTTAGGTCCAGTGTGCATTATGTCATTCAAACTTCTTTGATTCGATGTTTTCGCTGATGCATCAAACACCACTCGCACTTTCGTTGTTCGGCTATCTTCTCTGATCACTGCTTGATGCGGTAAGTAATATTTTCCTTTCATCTCCATCGGTACTTGCACCATATGACCCAGTTCCCGATACTCTCGCATGAAGGTTATATATTCAGCTTTTAGTGATGGATATTTCTCCAACTTCTTTTCACCATTCAAAAACCTGGCCATTGCTTGCGGTTTGGATTCGCCTAGTTCCATATCAGCCTTAAAAGGTAATGACACCATCAATCGACCATCATCTCGAATAACGGTCGATTTTTCAAAATTCTGCATGCACCACTGGTCATCATTTGTACACTGATCTTCTGCTTCCACTTCCTCTACTTCCCAAAAACGTTCAAGGTTCGTCGCAGCCACCTGCACTTTTTCCACTTTGCTTATTCCATTGGATAGAGCTCCAGATACTATCCAACCAAGTTTCGTTTGTTGTGAGAACGGACCGCTTACTCTCTTCTGCCCTTTTTCCATTATGTCGGCGTAAATGTCTCCACCGATTATTAGATCAATGCGATCGGATTTATTGAAGAATGGATCAGCCAACATACAGTTTCGCCATTGCTTCATATCTATGTCGAAGGATTTACCTGGCTGCTGGCTCATTATCGTAGGTAGTACCATCGCCTGTGAATTGAATACATGTTTGCTAAGAAATCTTGGCTTTATAACTAAGTCCACTTTGTACTTCGACACACCAACCAAAGTACCACCCAAGCCGTGTATTTCCGTTTTTTCTTTTATCCTTGGCAATCCCAAAATCTGCGAAGCTTCTTCCGAAATTGATGTTATCTGTGACCCTTGATCTATCATTGCCCGTAGCAACTCAAATTCTCCCGTCGCTGCCCGTACTTTTACCAATGCTGTTGCCAATAAAACTTGTTGTTGTTTTCTCTCAATTACCATAGATGATGTGGGATTAACTTGCTGATTAACGCTTCTTTGGTCACCATTGTGAAGATAATGATGGTGATTACCTCCACATTTGTTGCAGCGCACAACACTATTGCATTTTCTGTCTGTCCTGTGTAAAAGACAAACGAAACAAATTTTTTTCGCAGATACCGCAGGCTTTCTCTCTGCCGGTGTCATTGCCAACATCTTCCTGCATTCTATCACCCCGTGCCCACTTTTCTCACAAAAGTAGCAAAATTTGGTTGACATATTATTTTTGTTTCCATAAATTCTCTTCACGTTCACTTCCTGCTCTCCCGCCGCTTCCAACGCAAGGTATTGTTGTTGCAAAAATTCTAAGACATCATCCAAAGTTTGAATTTCTCTCGGCTTCCTTACTTGTTGCTCATATAGCCGCAACCCATCCTTATCAAACTTTCTCACAATTATTCTGGCAATAAATGGTTCAGCATCCTTTGTAGACACATTCATGCCCCTCAACGCCATTACACAGTTTTTGGTAGTGTCAAGCATGCGTCTTATACTTGCCGCTGAATCGCTATTCATTACTGGTTGGTCCAGAATCTTATCACACAAATTCGTGAACATCAATCTCCTATTCTCGTACCTTTTCTTCAATAATTCAAAGGCAGCTTCATAATTGGAGTCGGTTATTTTTAAATGCTGAATTAGTTGAGCTGCGTCTCCTTTAATGGCTGCCTTCAGCCTGTATAATTTCTCTACTTCGGAAAAATGAGGCGAATTATGCAGCAAATTTTTAAATAAGTCATGGAATGACTCCCAGTCCTCAATTTTGCCGCTGAACTCGGGTATCCTCACTTCGCTTAACCTGATGTTGCTGCGGATTTCTTTTCCCTCTGCTTTCTCCATTTTTTGCTCTCCAACGACTTTCCGTCGAATACTAAGTCTTTCCGTCATCTCCTCGTATTGTTCAAAGACTTCCTCGTCTATTTCATTCGTTGCCAGCAACTTGTCATAAAATCCATTCAACTGCCGCAAACTATCTTCGATATCTCTCTCATCGACTTCACCACTTTCCAATCTCTTCTCTATTCTTTCGATTTTTTGGAAAAAATATTTCCTTATTGACGGCTTCTCCTGTAGCATTGCCGCTTTTCCAACTGCTGCTTCCTCCCTGCTCCCAAACTCTTCTTTCCTCTCCAACTGCAGTCCCAGATTACTTCCTTCTGCGCCACTGCCATTGTTGCTTTTCTTCTGAACCGTTACCTCCCGACTCCTTATCATCTCCTCAACCTCCTTCACCAGCCCATTCATCATTAATCCGTAAAAATCCTTTACGAAGTAATCATCGCTCTTGGGCTCTATTGTCATCATCACTTCATGATTACTCTTCAATTTCTTGACTGAATCATGATAATTTCTCTCCAATTGATCGAACCCTGCTCTGGTCAGCCGTTCTTCACTCAACTTATTTTTTATTTTCACCATACTTTCGGCTAAATTCTTCTGCGCTTCCACGAATTTCTCCATATTAGCCATTGTGTTTTTTTATCAACACGTACACAACACTAAACTTTTTCTTTTCAAACTCTCCCGAATTCTCCCGACTTTAATCCGTTACTGATTCTTTTATTATCGAAGGACCAATAATAGTTACCGAACTATTGATGTTGAGTATTAAATTCGTACTGATCATTTATTGAAAATTTATAAACTACAATAATTCTTATCCTAATTAAAAAAAAAGACAACTATATAACTTAAACTAGCTCTTTCATTTTCAATCTTAAACCTAAACTGACCAATCGAAATACGCCACGAAACATAACCAAATATTCTACAACCGCAGACCAACCAGCCTAAGCCACGATCCTAAACAAACATTAGATAGCATTATCATGGTCTTCAAATGAGTGGAAAATTCCATTCACACAGTTTTTACTTCCTTATCACAACTCAATTTTAATTACCCTGACAATCTGTATCTGCTCGATGCATCAATGTTTGCTATCCCAAATCATAAAATACCATTGACGCTCATAGATTTATTTTAGGTTACATTTTTAGAGAATCAACAAAAGCCTGTTCCATGAACACTCTAATTGAAGATAATTAATTTTCCAACTTTTTAAGGAAAGATTCCTTTGGATGAAAATATTTTCCTTCACATTAAGGATTTTTTTAATGGTATGTTAATAAAAATTATAAACAAAAATCTAAAATGAAAGTCAAAATACCATTGAAAGTAAGGAAATTGACCTTGGGACAAGAACACAGTGAACCATATTCAAAGACGCAAAATAGCCTTACAAACAGGATTGTCCTTAAATGTTTAATTTTTTTACATCAAGATGCTAAGTTAAAAAAAAATAAAATTTAAAAAAATTTTAATTGGACAGCCATCTATGAAGTAATGTAAGAATCAACCAGCGATCAAAATTTGAAACGGATGGTCATGTCCGTTAGAAAATAGGAAATCTTATATATAAAAATCAATTTGTGTTTGTTTGTATGTTTGTGTGTTCCATATAGACTCAGAAACTCACAGATGGTGCATAATGACCCCGTGGTGAAAATAGGGTACTACATTTTTTGATATCTGAAAGGGGGCGGACCCTCCCCCTTACCCTAATTTTCAGAAACGCCAGATCTCGGAGATGGGTGGTGCGATTTAAGCGAAATTTTGTGTGCTCTCATATAGTTCCCTTAAAGTAAAAATTTGGTATCCAAATTTCGGAGGGGGTACCTAAGGGGGCTGCCCCACCTAAAACCTACCAAACATATATTTAGACCAATCACGACAATATGAGACTCAAATGAAAGGTATTTAGGATAAGAAAACGTATCTGATATCCAATTGTCGGACCAAGTGCTAGGGGGACCACCCCAAGCCCCAAAACACCCCTAAATCGGACATATATACCGACCATGGCAATATGGGACTCAAATGAAAGGTATTCGAGAGTAGAATACGAATCTGATATACAAATGTGGGACCACGTTTCTGGGGGTCCACCCCTTCCCAAAAAAACACCCCCAAACAGGACTTATTTACTGACCATGGGAATATGGGGCTTAAATAAAAGGTATTGGAATGTAGAATACGAATCTGATATCCAAATATGGGACCAAGTGTTTTGGGGGCCGTCTCTCACCAAAAACATCCCCCAAAGGGGACAAATTTATGACCATAGCAATATGGGGCTCAAATGAAAGGTCTTCGGGTGTAAAGCACGAATCTGATATCAATATTCGGGAAAAGTGTCTATGGGGCCACCCCACCCCCACAACATCACCCAAATAGTAAATATTTGCTGACTATTGCAATATGAGACTCAAATAAGAGAGTTTTTTAAGTGGAACACGAATCCGATATATATTTTCAAGGCCAACTCACTGAGTGGCCGCCCATCCCACAAAACACCCCCCAAACCGGTCATGTTTGCCGACTATGGAAATATGGGGGTCAAAATGTGGGAGTAGACCACGTATCTGATATCAACATTAGGGGCCAACTGTCTAGCGGACGTCCCACCACCATAAACACCCCCAAATAGGACATATTTGCTCACCAAGACAATTTGGGACTCAAAGAGAGTGGGACTAAATATTCATAGTTTTAAGGACCAATACCCCAAACCGGACATATTTGCTGATTTTTGCAATAAGGAGTTTAAATAAGATTAGAAAACGAATTTGATATCCAATTTTGAGGGCAATGGCATATGGGGTTCAAAAAAATGATATATAGTTATATGAGAATAGAGCACGTTGCTGATATATTTTCCGGGCTTAGTGTTTGGGGGATCACCCCAATCCCCAAAACATCCCTACATCGGGCATATTTACCGACTATGTCAATGTGGAGCTTAAATGAAACGTATTGGGGGTAGAGCAGGAATTGATACCCACTTTCGGGACCAATTTTCTGGGCGTCTACCCCTTTCCCAAAATACCCCACAAACAGCAATTTTTAGTGACCATCGCAATATGGGGCTCAAATAAAGGTATTTGGGAGTAGAATACGAATTTGATATCCAAATTTAGGACAATGTATTTAGGGCATCACCCCTTTCCCAAAACACCCTTCAAAGGGAAAAAATTTTTCGACCATGCCGATATGTGGCTCAAATGAAGGGTATTTGAGATTAGAAAACGAATTTGATAACCTATTTTGTGGCCATGTGTTTGGGAAACTCCTCATCCTGTACACTCCTTTCAAAATCAATGGCAATATGGGGTTTAAATAAATGATATATAGTTATATGAGAATAGAGCACGTTGCTGATATATTTTCCGGGCTTAGTGTTTGGAGGACCAACCCAATCCCCAAAACACCCCTAAGTCGGGCATATTTACCGATCATGTCAAGAAAAGGAATTGTAAATGAAATGAATTGGGGGGTAGAGCAAGAATTGATACCCATTTTCGGGACCAATTTTCTGGGTCCCCACAAACAGCAATTTTTTACTGACCATCGCAGTATGGGGCTCAAATAAAGGTATTTGGGAGTAGAATACGAATTTGATATCCATATGTAGGACCACTTATTTAGGGCATCACCCCCTTTCCAAAACACCCCCAAAGGAAAAAAAAATTTCGACCATGCCAATTTGTGGCTCAAATGAAAGGTATTTGAGATTAGAAAAAGAATTTGATAACCTATTTTGGGGCCATGTGTTTGGGGGACTCTTCATCCTGTAAACTCCTCTTAAGCCAATGACAATATGGGGTTTAAATAAATGGTATTTGAGAGAAGAGCACGATGCTGATATTTTTTCAGGGCCAAGTATCTGGGCGACCACCTCTCCCCCTAAAACACCACTAAATCAGACATCATGAGAATATCGAGCTGTAATGAAGTATTTTAAGAATGAAGTACACCTTACATCCAAACCTTAATTCGTAGACCAATAAAGATCATGTGGGATTCAGATAAAGGCACTTATAATGTTAAACTGTTAGTCAAGTTTGCATGGTATTTCACTAAAAGATCTTTAATTGTCGAAAATAAATATTCCAAGGAAACATTTGTTCCATATAAAGTAAAAGAAGGCGCAGCGGAGCGGGCCCGGGTCAGCTAGTTTAATTTGAAAATAGCATCTTAATTTTAAAGTTTTCGTTCTTGGGCTCGTTTTTATTGCTAAAATCCTACGAATAAGGAAAAATCTTATATTTTGAGCAAACGTTTTGTTTTCAGTGTATGCCGAATGCTTGACTACAGTAGCATTTTGACACTCTTGGTCGTACCACGGGTCTCTTGGGAAAGGCTTCAAGTACAAAAGTATGGATTTCGCGGCATTTTCCATGGGGTGAGCAATGGATTGCTACTGCGACGTTATATCATCGGGACAAGGAGTGTTTTCATCAAACAGTTGGGTCAAATATTGATTGCCAATAATAGTCGAAATGACAAGGCGAGTTGTTGGCACCTTAAAATTACCAATGGCCAACATCATGGCTGTTCCCAAGTTAGTGGCGGCTGGAGCCGAGCGCATGATCTTGGAGCAAGCGGCTGACGAAATCGAGGGTTACATGTGCAATCCCATATAACCCATGGGTTGGGGCGCTAGGCCAGTACCCCGCACCATGAAAACTTTAATATATATTGCAAATTTTAATATTGCAATATGAGTCCAAATTAAAACTATATATATGGGAGCTATATATAAATCAGAACCGGTTTCACTAAATATCACCACGCTTTGTGTATCTAAATGTCACCATGCTTAGTGTACCCACTATTGTTCTTCACTGTTTATGCCTTCAACATTCTTTATTTTTGCTTTTCAACTCAAGTCAGCATAATTTGCTATTCTTTTTGTAGTTCAACTAACTGACTTGAGTCAACACACATTGACTTTAACGTAATTTTGAGGTTGAAAATGAAATTAGACTCCTTAACGCAAATATTGTCCCATATACCATTCAGTCAAAGCTTCTCTTTGCTGACTGTGAATTTCTTGCTTAACGTAATGTATTTGACACAGCCTAAGCAACTTTATATTGCATTGGCAGATCGATAAATCCATATGTAATAATTTAATAATGCCTAATATGCAGGAATGCCATAGAAAATAAGAATTTAGGCATAAGTGAAAATATGCATTGTCGTACTCCATAGAAATTAAGAATTTACGCATAAGCGAAATGATGATCAACTAAGGGTATAAATACTAGAAGCTGGATCAATAAAGGATCATTCTCATTCTTTTCATTCAATTTGCATCTTTAGGTCAAATTTGGATTAGCTCCTTTGAAAGCACTTTTGAGTGCCGGAAAAAACTTTTTCCTGTGGGATTATTAAAGCGCCGGCAATCTTTTGACAGGGCCTGATAGACAAAAGAAGGGTTTAAAGTGCGCATCCAGCACATTTGTCATTGCGCCTCAGAAGTCATTATGCCGAATTTCAAGAAAATCAGATCAAAAATGCGGTCTGTACTAAGATGTAAGATGATATAACCGCCTTTGAGATGAGCGTGACCGCAGACCCGTTATGCAGTATATATATATATATATATATATATTTTGAAGACAGATTTTGTGGCCTTTAATGTTGATAAAACTCAGCGTCGCCGTATGGGAACAACAGGGCTATTAGGGTATAGTATTTTTTAACCTTCCACCGAAGGAAAATCCGTCTGTCCAAAAGCACGAGTAATGTAAGCTTCCCGATTTTTTCACAGATACTTCTCTTTGATTTGAACCAATTTTCCCATATATGATTAGAGTCATAACAGAAGACGTTGTTCAATCGGAGCAAAATTGCTCCCTTTAATGGCTTAAGAAGTTAAATAGGGAGATCGATTTATGTGACTGCTATATTTAAACCTGGACCGAGTTGCCCAGTTTACAGTCCGACGTAAACTGTAATCTGATACAGCTTCCATATAAACCGATCTCTAAATTTTACTTCTTGAAGGCCTTAAGGGCTCAATTCTTAACCTGTTTCGACTTTCATGTCCGTGTCAAATATAGTCCAAGTTAGCCCGATTTGCCAAAAGCGCCTATCGTGAAATGCTCAAATGATGGTTTTTCCACCCAATTTCATATTTTTCAATCCCTTCTTCAGTAAAATGCCGCAATATCTGAAACTTTCTTCAACAAGAAAAATGTCCCTATCAGCCCTGGTGTTGCCATATCACAACAGGCTATTTCTTGCTTCAAAGAACTTCTGGGGATATAATCAAACTATTTTAAGAATCGTTTATGTTCAAATAATAAATCTTAAATGAATCGTCCAAAATACTCAACAAAAAATTTCAGGGTGATACGGGTTAATGAAGGGCTAGGATAGGCTATGTT
Organism: Stomoxys calcitrans; assembly: GCF_963082655.1. NCBI lineage: Eukaryota > Metazoa > Arthropoda > Insecta > Diptera > Muscidae > Stomoxys > Stomoxys calcitrans. The sequence continues at coordinate 154,138,416 of NC_081553.1, read as the reverse complement.
AAAATGACAGTCTTAAATTAGACTCACACAATTTTTATACCCACCACCGAATGATGGGGGTATATTCATTTTGTCATTCCGTTTGCAAAACATCGAAATATCCATTTCCGATCCTATAAAGTATATATATTCTTGATCAGCGTAAAAATTTAAGACGATCTAGACATGTCCGTCCGTTTGCCCATCTGTCTTTTGAAATCACGTTTATTATCCGGTTACATCATATATATATTTTGCTGTAATTTGGGACAGTGAGTTGCCTTAGGCCCTTTGACATATTTCTTCAATTTGGCCCTGGCCCCTTTGATCGGTTCAGGTTTTAATATAGCTACCATATACACCGATTTCTCGATTTAAGGTTTTGGGCCCATAAAAGTTGCATTTATTGTCCGATATCGCCGAAATTTGGGACATTGAGTTATGTTAAGCCCCTTGACATACTTCTGCAATATGGCACAGATCGGTCCAGATTTGGATATAGCTGCCATAGGGACCGATCTCTCGGTTTTAGGTTTCGGGGCCAACTTAGTGAACAAAAATTTGTGATTTTCATTGGGAGAAGTATGTATTACACTTAAAAAAATATTTTTTTAACATGTGCTTTCATGTTATACGAAAAAATTTATGTTAAAGTAGTTTATATCAAAACTGCAAAAAAAAAAACTAATTATGACTCCCATGAACTTGAACTTGCGGGATTCAAGGGGATGCAATTTAATTTCTATTTCATATATTACTACGTTGCCTGTGATTATTTTGCGATATGAATCATCTGCGTCCATTTACAACTTTACGAGACATTGCATTTTTTATGGACATTGTCGGGTTTCAGGCGAAAAGGTTTATATGTGAGCTATATCAGGTTATGGATCGATTCAAACCACAGATGTTGAAGGTAGAACGAGATGTTGTTTCCGAAAATTATAGCCAAACCGGATAATTTAGCGGGGCTCAAGAAATTAGGGGCTCAAGAAGTCAAACCGATGGATCGATTGATATTTATGGGTGCTACATCCAAATCTAATCTACTACATTAGAATTAGAAGTATCTTTGCAAAATTTCAAGTGGCTAGCTGGTGATTTCAGCTGACTAGCTCGACTTGGAATATCAAGACGTTTAAGAATATATATACTTTATAGAGTCGCAAACCCTTATTTCGAGGTGTTGCAAACGAAATGCCTAGATTAGTATACCCCATTATTACCATGGTATGTATAAATAAAATTTTTAAAATATGAAAAGAAAATTGCAAATTTTACCCATGAACATTCCACTAAGGAACAGGGGCAAACTTCTACTAAGGAACAGAGGCCTCCTTTTTATAGCCGAGTCCGAACGGCGTGCCGCAGTGCGACACCTCTTTGGAGAAAAGTTTTACATGGCATAGTACATCACAAATGTTGCCAGCATTAGGGGGTGAAAACCACCAAAAAATATGAAAAAAGCCGCGTTCAAATTCAGATGTGTGGTTTGCGTCCTACTCTAGTTGGGCATGATCCATTTGATAAATATTTGCTGATGAAGATTCTGGTGAATCAGAAAGCCGGCAAATGCTTTTAAACAACATCACACATTTTACTTTACTTTTGAAAGTTCGTTGCTGTGCTATTCTTTGAATGGAAAGCATTGAACGAAATGGTCAAAAGCCGGACAATATTCTGCAATGAAAAAAAAATTGTTTGGTTTTTGTTTTAAGCGCCACAAGTTTAGAGCCGCTAAATCAAGCACTTCGTTCACATTGCACCGTTGAGTGTTAGTCGGGAATTGGCCATATTTTAATATTAAGACCACTTCGGTTATATTTAAACTTTAAGGAACTTCATCAGTGTAAAGGATGGCTCTTTTCCACAAAAATGCAATACTTCTTTTATGCCAAAAATACTTTGTTTACAGCACAAGACGATTTATTACACGAAAAGTTTATTCTTTTTTACCCCCATAGGATGGGGGTATACTAATTTCGTCCTTCTGTGTGTAACTCCTCGAAATAGTTGTCTACGACCCCATAAAGTATATATATTCTTGATCGACATGACATTTTAAGTCGATCTAGCCATGTCTGCCGAAAGCACGCCAACATTCGAAGGAGTATAGCTAGCCGCTTGAAAATTTTGCACATATACTTCTTATTAGTGTAGGTCGGTTGGCATTGTAAGTGGGCCATATCGGTCCATATTTTGATATAGCTGCCATCAGGGACGTAGCCAGGGGAGGGCCCGAGCCACACCCAAAATAATTTTGTCTAAAAAAAATTTATATTAAATTTATTCTAAATAAAAAATTTCATTAACATTTTTTATAATGACAAATACAAATATTCAACAAAGACAACATATTGCTGATGCCAGGGATGCCTTAAAATTATTTTTCTTAGGGACAAAATTGTAATTAAATTCTAAGTAAAAACAAAATTTTAGTGACTTTTTTTCTAAAAAATATGTTATTGATATTTTTCTAGAGACAAAATTTCAGCGTAATATTCTCTTATGACAAAAAAAATAGATTAATTAAATTAGCTAGAAGACTTTTCAACCATATTAGGTGTGATAGCTTCAAGGGCCTTGCGTTGGTATGTTGTATTTGAATCGTATTAATAGCGAAAACGCATCTATGATACAATTACCACATTAACCACACTCGACAACCCTGTCTATTAGCTGTACTTTCTCTAATGCATGTATTTTTGTGTAATGACAGACATTCTTTCTGTGACAAATTACACTTGTTCCGTACTACAGATGATTTTGTGCATCTGGTGGAAGTTGTATTGATGGCTTCAAACGCTAAGACAACGGCAATGGATCTCGCTGTTGCTCCGTGTGCCCAGGTTCGAATCCTGGCTGGGCTCTGCCGATTTTTTCAGTTTTTTCAAGTTTTTTGCCTTGAAAAAAATGATGTCCAACTGAAACTTTACTAGACGGCATGGGAGTGAGAGCAGAGACAACGGAGGACATGTTGAGGCTTTTGATGAAAACTCATTTTCCACAGGATACGAAGGGACTCACGGAGACACCGGAATCTTGAAATAATGACGTTGATCGAAGGTTTATAATTCAACTTAAAACCATTTAAGTCACCCGGACCTGAAGGAATATTACCGGCGTTACTACAGAAAGAGGCAGACTATCTGGCGCCTCGTCTGGCCAAAATTTTCACAGCATGCATATACTTTGAAAGCCTGGCAGGAGGCAAGGATGGTGTTTATACCCAAGCCCAGCAAGGCAAGTTATGCGACTCCAAAAGCCTGCATACCCATAAGCCTTACGTCCTTTTAACTCAAAACCATGGGAAAGGACGCCACAGAAGGGCATTTTGTCGCCACTCCTATGAGTGACCACCATAAATGACCTATTATGGATGCTGACTGAGGAGGGATTTGAAAATGGGGCCTGAATCCGAGGAAAGTCCACTGGCTCTACAGGAGCATGATTAGACCAATACTTACTTACGCCTTAGTAGTTTGGTGGACTGCTATGAAGAAAAAGTGCAACATAAGGACCATACAACAGGTTCAGAGAACATGTTGTCTTGGCATAGGTGGAGCGATGAGGACCACTCCCACTAGGGCACTGGAGACTATTCTAGATATCCGACCCATTGACATACAGATTGAGTGTGAGGCAGCCACTGCTGGGAGAATGGATTGAGGATGGGAGCAGCTCATGCCATCGTGGTATAGTCGAGGCGAAGATAGGAAACCTGGATGGAAGGGAGGCACTGCTGCCATCGGCACAGTCTTATTGACGGAACCCTAGTGTTGCCATCTGGAAGATCATGTTACACGGATAGGTCAAAGCTAGAGGACAGAGTGAGCCTGATGGTGTACATTGAGAACCCAGGGACTGAGATCTGTTTAGACTGCCTGACTATAATACTGCTCTGCAGGCGGAGATCCGGGCGATCACGGAATGCGTGAAGTGGTGATGTGCTAACGCGAGGACGTCGAGTGTGAACATTTTTACCGACAGTAAAATTGCCATAAGGGCAATAACAACCAGGACGTAAGGTCACGAACAGTTTTACAGTGTAAGAAGGAAATTAACGCCTTCTCTATAAGGCTGAGGTAAGAAAATATAAGGGCGAGCTGAGAAAGGCTCAGAACAAATTCTGGGTAGAATTCTTCAGCTCCGTGGATGACATATAGAAGATACTATCCTCGAGACCTATTACGGTGGGATATTGTTGGAAGTCTGAGAATGCATGGACAATATCTAGTAAGGAAACACTATAACAACTCGTTGACACACACTTCCCGGGAAACTCTACACCGAAGAACGTGGCTCAAGAGGAGGTCGTCGCTGGTATGCATTGGTCGGAGGTTAATGGCGAAATTGTGTGATAAAAAGTTTGAGCTCCTTTAAGTCACCAGACCCTGATGATGTATCACCGGTTGAATTACAAACTGTGCGCGACAGACTGACTCCTTGGTTTAGGGAGATATACTCTGCTTGTACCAGCATGTCGTATAAACCTGTGGGATTGAGGACAATGAAGGTCACTTTCATTCTAAAAACAGGAAAACCGCACCATACGAAGGCGAAAGATTTTCGTCCTATTAGTCTGTAATCCTTCATGCTGAAGACCCTTGAGAGGTAAATAGAAAAAATATGGGTTGGAGATTCTAGGCATCAACAACACCATAAGAGAGTTTATTAATAACTTACTTACAAAAAGATGCAAAGATACGGCTGTACTGGGATCGGTAGATTTAAACAGATGGGTCAGCAGAGGAACTCCTCAAGGAGGTGTACTCTGTCCCCTATTTTGGAAAATAGAGCTTAACAATATATTATTATCTCTGGAAGAAAATGTGTAAAAGTGGTTGAGTATGCTGATAACGTGGCTATTTCGGTTAGGGGGAAGTTTCCCAGCACTCTCAGAGATATACTTCAGGACGCTCTACGTGCCACAGCAAAGTGGGCTACAGACAGTGGTCTAGGTGTAAATCCGTGCAAGACAGAAATAGCTTCATTCAGTGGCACCTGTCTTTTTGGGAGGAAAGAATGTTCCAGTTACCGAAAGCGCAAAATACATGGGTGCTTTGCTGGACAGGAAATGAACTTTAAATCAAACATTTTGGAAAGAGCAAGAAAGACAACTCTTGCCCTATTCACCTGCAAGACAGCCATTGGCAAAAGTTGAGGGCGTAAACCGCGTATCATGCACTGGGTATATATTGCAGTTGTCCGACCTATTATGCTATATGGTGTTGCAGTTTGGTGGACGGCGCTTCAAAAGTCCACTTACTGTTCAATGCTCAACACAGCCGCACTGAGGGCGACACCATCTGATGCACTGAATTTAATGCTACACCTAATGCCTCTGGACATTGTGGCTACACAAATTGCTGCGACCACTGCCGTGAGGCTAAGGAAACTTTCTCTTTGGTCATGTGGGGACTACTGAAATTGTGTTATCTTTGATACAATGTCCGATCTTCCAGGCAGTGAAATTGGATAAGAATTGTGTCCTCTAGGGGCCCAAGAAGTCAAGATCCGAGATCGGAGTGTTAGCCAGCTATATCAAAACATAGACCGATATGGCCCATTTACAGTCTCAATTGACCTACACCAATGAGAACTATTTGTGCAAAATTTCAAGCGCCTAGTTATACTCGTTCGAAAGTTCTTTCCACAGACAGATATTCGTACGGACATGGACAAATCGACTTTGATTATATACTATGTTGAGTTCTCAAATCAATATTTTGATGAATTATAAACGGAATTACAAAGTTAGTATATCGCCATCCTATGGTGGAGAGAATAATAAGCAAATTCTAATAAAATGGAAACAACAAATTGAAAAGACCAATATGTGGTTTATTTATAGGAAACAAAAGGAAACTAACATTTGCCATAAATTTATCCATTATTTGTATCCGAAACGATATTAAACGCCTTTATCATAAACAAAATTCTTTTGCTCATCACATAAGATGTTTGTTCGTTTAAAAATAAAAAAATTATTTTTTTGTGTGCATATTTTTCAATTTTATCGTTTTTAAATTTGCTAATACCTCTTCCTGTTTGTCAATAATTGGTACCCAATGTTTGGAAGGCAGTTTATTGTTTATGGAATTCGCTTCTTCTTTCTTAACATTCTCCTCCCTTACATGCAGGTCGCCCCAAGAATTAATTTTTGATTGCAGCGTTTTCAACTGTATTAAGTCTGCCAATGTAATTGTTTCATCAATCAAATCATCAAGAAATTGTGAAAGGTACCTTAAACTAGAAGAGTTTTGTTCACCACATGGTGCAAGTGAACTCTTATGTGCATTGTTTTTCGTGGTATATGAAGATAACTGTTTTGCATATTCGATATAGTCTGAATCGTATTCGAAATTCCAAGAAAATTCCGTGTGATACAACTTATTTGGACTATATGTGTTGCAACCCAACGTTTGGTTAGGATACTTTATCGTTACCGTGGCTGCATGCAGATCATTATCGGTCCTTTTTGAATGCATGTTCTTCTCTTTAAAATGCGCAGTTACAGGAATGAAGTAATCACGCATATTTATAAACTTTTTTAAAAGAATTTTTTCTGTAGGGGTGCACTGCGACCATGCTAATTGGTCAAGAGGAACGGGAAGCGAGCAAGCTTCAAGAAAGGCATCTCCAGATAACCGGGGAATTAATGTTTGAGTCGATACTGTCTCCCTCTTTACAGAATCCGTCATTTGAGCCACAGAATAAGTCAGTATATCTAAATTTGAATAGTTATAACAAAAATATTGGGTATTTTAACGAATTCAATCGATAACTTACATTCCGTGGTGCCATCTCGTCTTTTAGTGTAAGATCCGTCAGTTAAGACGCCAAAATCCTTCAATAGAATAAGATTTGTCTGAGGACCTAAAGCAACATCCTTCATTAGTTTAGATGGAACAATGTCCGTCTGAACACCAACGGCAATCTTAGTTGCTCTTAAACGTCTGCAAATAAAAATTAATTTGTGTCTGTTTGTTTGTTTGTAAATTTGTATGTTTCGGCTGAAACAATTTTGTAGAAATTTTAAGGGAATGCCACTGTGCATCCTGAAGGATTAATAGGTCTTTCAAAGTCTTAATATCTGACGGACCATGCATCTAGGTGGCGCTTAACCAGCTAAAAACGCCTCAAATATGTTAATTGGCCCAGCATTACAATGAGGAGATCAAGTGATAGACATTTTTGTGCCAAGGGCGAACCTGGCATTTACATTTGTGCTCAATTGCCAGGAGGATGCGGCGCACAACCCCCCTATAAGTGCTCCCCACCAAACCGATATATAGACCAATCATGACAATATGGGGTTCATATAAAACGTGTGAGGGTAGGGACGGCCAATCTGATGCCATTATTTTTGTCATATATCTAGGGCACTACCTCGCCCCAAAACAGTCGATCAATCATATTGGCGTTTCAGGAAACTGTGTGATTTACATGAAAGGCATTTGAGCCAAATATCATTGTAGTTCGCCATTTCCCAAAAACTATTAACCCTCTGCACCGCGGATATATTATTTCACATATCAATCAGCTTTGTTCGTTTAATTTTAAGCTCGTCGAAAAAGTAGAAATAGTATTCAGCCGATTCCAAATGACTGCAGTTGGACAACCCATTTTTGTTCAAAAGTTCTGCATGTACATGCAAAAAAAATAAAACATTTGAAACATTTTTATGAGAAACAAAATACTTTAAATACGAAGTTTTCCCTTTGTTGTAACTATGTAACGTTTGGCTTCAAATATGAACTGTAAGCCACAAACGTAATATTATGGAATGCAACTAACTTTGTTCATTGTTTCCCCTTTAGCAACTACACTCTTTAATGGTAAAAGTGTTACGATAGCCGCAAACAATTATTCGTTTATTTATTATTTTCTTATGTATCTCCTACTATCAAAATAAAAATTCAAAAAAAACCCCATACGACAGGTCGTTCAGACATCTTTTAGAATTCTTTCGGAACTGTCGGAGCAAAAATTCCTACAGACAAACAGTGCAGAAATAGTTCAGATATCTTTCAGATTTCTTTCAGAACTATCGGTACAAAAAATCCCTCATAATGTCGAACAGAATTCGGAACGAACTCGGTAAGATCTTGTCGGAAGACTTCAGAATTTGTTTAGATTTGTCTGACATCAGACATTTGGTTCACTGGGCGTTTTATTAACTTTACTATGTTTGTATGTTGGGAGTGGAAACCTTTATAGCCTGCCAGCATACCTTGAAGCATCTAGCAGTTTGGCGCGTAACAAAGCATTTTTGTCTGGTTTAGGCAGTGTTGAAATGCTTACTGCTCGCCAAGGAGGGCGTTTAGACTCCGCGTCTTTGTCATGAGTAGAATCCCTCATTCGTTTCCAGATAGTTGGTATTCTGAAGAAATTTGTATTAATAATGTTGTACGATTTAGAAAACAAAATGCATGGTTTACCTGCTAACTGAGCTGTTAATGGGTGATGTAACACTTGATGTTCCTTTGTTATCCCTTGGCTTGTTTTCTTCTGTGCTTGCTGTTTCACTTAATTCTGAGGACGACCCACTGGTGTATGAAACAGGTGTATGTAATGCACTCATCACTTCGTTTGAAAGTAAAATCATCCATACGATAGTTCTACTTGTATAATATTTACATACACCATTTCTTTTACATTATAAAAAAATATTTGGTAAATTGTATTTGGCCGTTGCTATGACAGCGGTCCATAACAGAAACTACACGTAAAAAGTTTTTAGCAAATGTAACATAATTTACTAACCTCATATAATAGAAGTCAAAAAACTGACTTAATGCTTATGGTAACATAGGAAAAGAGGGTGACGTAGGGGATGGGCGATACCAAGTAACAGTTCTGAGTGTCTTTAACTTGGGAAGGTCAAGGCCTAACTTGTTCCGGTTATAGGAAATAGCTAATATTTTCCGGTTTTAAATCAATAAAATAGGTTAAATAATTGTAGCCGTTGAGTGAAGCGGACGTGTTTTTATTTAGGGTTGCCCAAAAAGTAATTGCGGATTTTTTAAAAGAAAGTAAATGCATTTTTAATATAACTTAGAATGAACTTTAATCAAATATACTTTTTTTACACTTTTTTTCTAAAGCAAGCTAAAAGTAACAGCTGATAACTGACAGAAGAAAGAATGCAATGACAGAGTCGCAAGCTGTGAAAAAAATTGTCAACACCGACTATATGAAAAATCCGCAATCCAATATGTATCCGTATCTCGGAATAGGTACTACCTATTACGAAAAACGAAATTTTAAAGCCTTTTGGAGTAGGCTAGAAATGGACTTCAAAGACTCAGCATCTGCGGTGGTGGCGTCAGACCGTAGTGTGTTGTCCTCCCCTCCTATATGTGTGGGTGCCTTGGTACCTGTAGTCGAGAGTAATGCTTCAAGCGCACAACTAGTCAATCGCACAACCAGGGCATCGGGATGACGGCAGAAGTGAGCGATGGCTTTGCTAAGCAGACCGAGAAAGCGATCCGGTGCACGACGAAGGCGACAGAGGAGTATGTATCGGCAGCGTTAACGGCCGAAAGTGCAGAATGCTGGAAGGGATAGAACTGACATTCCAGGCACTTCTACGGAAGCTGGAAAAAGAATCAGATCTCCCGAAGAACATAATACTAAAGAAGAAAAAGAGCTCCCCGCTTCCAAGTACTCTGGGAAAACCAAGCCAGCCATCCCGCAATGGATGGTCCTGCAGAGGTAGACAAAGTTGGAACAGAAACGAAGGAAGCGCGCACGGCCCCTGAGTCTTCATGGAGGACTGTGACTTCCAAAACGAGGCCACAGCCATCACGGAATGGGAAGATGGTCGCTGAGAATGGTAAGGAGCCGCCCTCTTACGCCAGAGTGGCAAGGAAACAACAGAGATGAGCTGACTTATGCAGTCATCAATATCGGATGTGCATCCGGAAGGATTCCACCATAGTCCCAAGTGGAGGATCTGGTTAACGATCGGATTTTTGAACATGTGTTTTGCTGCGAGTTTAGAGGGGACATCTTTACGCTGCGTTTTGCGTCGGCGGAATGCACTGATACGGTCAAACAGCTCGTCAGAGGTATTCACGCTCCCTGGGAGGGCGCAAAGCTCGACCTGGTGAGAAAGATGGATATCCCCCAGCTCACAAAGGATACGGTCTTAGTCAAGCGATGGGGCAGTAAATTTGCGACGGAACGCATGTTGGGATTCTTGGGCAAGCAAAACGAAGGTTAGGTCGCAGAGAAGTGGAAGGTCTTCCACAGGGAGGAGAAGGAGGAAGGAACTCTCTTTGTGGTTGCATTGATCTCTTGTCTTGTCTTGAACTTGTCTCCGTGACAAGTTTGGCTAAGACTATAGGCATGGCGCACTACGGGAGCAAAGCTGTCCTTTTAAAAATTGGAAAGACTAGGATAGGCAGAAATTTTCATTCTGCGACATCAGGCCGTGCAGTGGCAGGTGACTCAACACCGCCCAACAAACAGGGGGCCGACAACGAGACAATCACGCCATCTCTCAATATTGGAAATACTAGGTGACGCAAAGATCCCTATACTAAAATATCAGGCAGTGCAGTGGGGAGAGACCCAACACAGCCTAACAATCAGGAACCCGATGACGTATCCATCATCGACTTATTGATTCGGAATACTGGGATAGGTAAAGATCCTAATATTGGAACATTAGGCAGCGCAGCGATTGGAGTCTTAATGCAACCCAACAAACAGGGAGCCGATGATGGTACCATCACCTACTCCCAAGAGCCCAATTACTTAAGATTTGGAAGGCTAAGATAGGCAAAGAACCTAGTATTGGAACATCAGGCAGTACAGGCAATGGAAACCCAATACAGCTTAACGAACAGGGACCCGACGATGGAACCATTACCGACTTTATAAGGAGTCGGAAGACTAGACTAGGCAAAGAACCTAAAACGATGACATCAGGCAGTGCAGTGACAGGAAAGTCAAGAACAGGGAGCAGACGATGAGATCATCACCTACTCCCAATTTGCTCATTTACTGGAGAACCAATGATTGAGGTAATCCAGATAAACCTCCTGTTACACACGCTCTGATGGAGAAAATCAGCAAGGGCAGATTCATATTGCCTTAATTCAGGAGCCATAGATGACCCGGAACAAAGTTTCTGGACTGAACCATATCAATTACCAATTATTCTATGCTAACACTGGTACTTGGCCGAGGACCTGCGTTATTTGTCATAAAAATTTTAATTATATTTTTTTCCCCAGAGTTTTCAACGTCGGATGCAACAGTGATGAGACAGGGTGGAGACGGTGGAGCATACCTGGCATCACTTTATCTGCCTTTCGACTCTCCGACACCGCCACCCACGTCGGAGCTGCAACGGCTGGTGAGGAAAGCAAAACATCAAAACAAAACAGGAAACGAGGTACGAGCAGGGTGCGATGCGAACTCTCACCACATTTCGTCGGGTAGTACCAACACAAATAAGTGGGACCAAGCCCTGACAGAGTTCTACCGCTACCTTTGTTAATAGGATTAGGGAGGAGGTATTGTATTAGATGTGACGATATGTTCGGAAATTCTAATCGATGAGGTTCAGGATTGGAGGGTCTCCATTGAACACTCTTTCTCTAACCATCGCTACATTAGGTTTAGAATAGCACGGCCAGCACCTAATGCGATAAGCTTGCGGAATAAGTTGGAAACCAACTCGACAAAATTCGGAAGGCTACCCAGAAGAAGACTTCGACAAGATAATTTAGATTGTCCAAGCATAGGAGACATTAACGAAAATGTCAACAGGATTATGACTGCACTGGTGGGTTCCTTCGAAGATAGTTTTCCTCTTCGGGAAAGGAAATCAGCCAAAGAAAAACCCTGGATGATTAGTGAGATTCGCAATAATGGGAAAGAGGTCCGCAGACTTTTTAACAGAGCACGACGTAAAAAGGCGGAAGTTTATTGGGTGTGTATTACACACGGCTCAAGGAATACAATAAGATTACCAGAGCTTTTCTGCGAACAGGTCGATAGCGTTAATGATGCCCCCAAGATAAAAAAGTTTCTCTTAAAAACCCATGTCCAAACTGAAACTTTTGTAGACGACAAGGGAGTGAGAGCAGAGACGACGGAGGACATGTTGAGGCTTCTGATGAAAATCCATTTTCCACTGGATACAAAGGGTCTCACGGAGACTCCGGAATCTTGGAATAATGACGTTGATCGAAGGTTTATAATAACGGAATTTATGGTGAAGGAATCCCTGAGGAGCTTCAAACCATTTAAGTTACCCGGACCTGATGGAATATTTCCGGCATTGCTACAGAAAGAGGCAGATTATCTAGCCTGGTCTGGCCAAATTTTCACAGCGTTCCTAGAACTTTCATATACTCTGAAAGCCTGGCAGGAGCCAAGGGTGGTGTTTATACCCAAGCCCGGCAAGGCAAGTTATGCAACACAGGTGGGAAAATTGTGTCCCATGACATAAATATAAGGGAAAAAGTGGCACAGGGGAGCCATTTTATCGCCACTCCTATGGGTGACCACCAGAAATGACCTATTACGGATGCTGACTGAGGAAGGATTTGAACCCGTCTGCTACGCAGAATATGTTATAATACTTCTAAGGGGTAAGGATTCGAACGAGCTACGCAGAAGGGCCGAAATGGTCTTGCATATGGCATATGACTGGGATAGACCCAGAGATCTTAATGTTAACCCAGGGAAGACTGAGATATGCCTGTTCACGAGGAAGACGAAGGTGGGCCAATTTAACGCACCACGTTTCCTCGATAAGACGATTTCGATATCTGACAAGGTCAAATACTTAGGAGTGATCTTGGATAGGAAACTTAATTGGAAGTGTCACATTCAGGAACGTACTGAGAGGCTCACAGATGTTGGGCACTATGTAGACGAGTCGTAGGCTCAAAATGGGGCGTGAATCCGAGGGTAGTCCACTGGCTCTACAGGATGGTAATTAGACCTATACTTACTTACGTCTCAGTTGTTTGATGGGCTGCTATGGAGAAAAGGTGCAACGGTAGGACCATACAACAAGTTCAGATAACATATTACCTTGGAGCGTCCTTGGAGCGATGCGGACGACGCCCACTAGGGCATTGCAGACAATTCTAGATATCCGACCCATTGACATACAGAATACAAGCAGCATGCCGATGTCTAGGGAAGGTCGGTGGAGACTGCCCTGCACGAGGTTGTGCATAAAATAGATGAATCCTTCGATGCCAAAACGTACACCCTGGAGGTATGCATTAACATCGAGGGGGCTTTTAAAAATGTACGGACAGACACACTGATCCAATCCTTAGAACAGTACCGGGTGGACCTGGTCCTTAGAGACAGGATAATCCATATGCTAGGGAACAGGTGAATAAATTGTGTGTCCCATGGCATAAATATAAGGGAGAAAGTGGCACAAGGGACGTCACAGAGGAACATTTTGTCGCCACTCCAATGGGTGACCACCATAAATGACCTATTACGAATGCTGACTGAGGAGGGATTTGAAAATGGGGCCTGAATTCGAGGAAAGTCCACTTGCTCTACAGGAGCATGATTAGACCAAAACTTACTTACGCCTCAGTAATTTTGTGGACTGCTATGAAGAAAAGTGCAACATAAGGACCATGCTACAGGTTCAGAGAACATTTTGTCTTGGCATACACGGAGCGATGAGGACCAAGCCCACTAGGGCACTGGAGACTATTCTAGATATCCGACCCATTGACATACAGATTAAGTGTGAGGCAGCCACTGCGGCTATGAGACTTAAGGCGATGGGAAAATGGATTGAGGATGGGAGCAGCTCATACCACCGCGGTATAATCGACGCGACAATAGGAAACCCGGAAGAAAGGGAAGAGGTTTCCGATCGGATACCTGAGACGAACCTTGAAGTCCAGTGCGAGGCACTGTGCCATCGGCACAGTCTTGGACTGACGGAACCCTAGTATTGCCATCTGGAAGATCATGGTACACGGATGGATTAAAGCTAAAGTACAGAGTGAGCCTGGGGTCTTACATTGAGGACCCAGGGACTGAGATCTGTTTTGGACTGCCTGACCATAATACGGTCCTGCAGGCCCGGATCTCCGGGAGATCACGGAATGCGTGAAGTGGTGTGGTGCTAACGCGAGGACGTCAAGTGTGAACATCTTTACCGACAGTAAAAAATCCATAAGGGCAATAACAACCAGGACGGTAAGTTCACGAACAGTCTTGCAGTGTAAGAAGGAGATTAACGCCTTCTCTGAGGATGGTAAAATCCGCATTGTTTGGGTGCCGGACCATAACGGAGTAAGGGGAAATGAATGGGCAGACGATTTGGCGGTGAAGGCCAGAGGACTGCCGTCATCAAACTTGGTTAACCCGAAGTCTTTACTGTCGACGCAGTCCGAGTTAAGGTAGTGGGCGACGAATGCGCATGCAACATTGTGGAACAGCGAAACGGTCGGTGGGACGGCGAAAATCCTATGGGGGAATCTAGATAGTGAGAAGACAAGGCTATTACTGAAAGGAAGCAAGAAGGAAGTCAGTATAGCTATTGCTATCATAACGGGTCACATAGGACTACGAGCTCACTTATGTAAAATCGGTGCGGCAAGTGATAGCATGTGTAGGGCATGCGGGGAAGATGATGAGATGTTGGAGCATTTCCTTTGTCATTGCCCGGCTTTCGTGTCCAACAGATACCGGTACTTAGGTGGAGACACAATATCAGACATGAACCAACTTAGGGGAGTGGTGTTGAAAACAATTAAGGATTTTGTAAGGGGCACGGAATGGTTTTAAAGCACAATGATCCATTTAAAATCGCGATGCGGGAAATCAGTCAAATGCTTCTAGCAACAACACACTTTTGTTGACTTTTAAATGTTTTTTTTTTTCTATACTATTCTTTGAATACAATGGTCTAAAATCGAACAATATTTTGCAATGGAATCTCTCAACAAGATTTTAAGACCAAAAAAGGAAAATGCAAACAGACAAACCAAACGAAAGGCACGTCGCATGTGGTGTAGGGCACTGCTTATACACAAAAACAGCACTTGTAAAGGGTGATTTTTTTGAGGTTAGGATTTTCATGCATTAGTATTTGACAGATCACGTGGGATTTCAGACATGGTGTCAAAGAGAAAGATGCTCAGAATGCTTTGACATTTCATCATGAATAGACTTACTAACGAGCAACGCTTGCAAATCATTGAATTTTATTACCAAAATCAGTGTTCGGTTCGAAATGTGTTCAAATTTTGACAAATTTTGTTCAGCGATGAGGCTCATTTCTGGTTGAATGGCTACGTAAATAAGCAAAATTGCCGCATTTGGAGTGAAGAGCAACCAGAAGCCGTTCAAGAACTGCCCATGCATCCCGAAAAATGCACTGTTTGGTGTGGTTTGTACGCTGGTGGAATCATTGGACCGTATTTTTTCAAAGATGCTGTTGGACGCAACGTTACGGTGAATGAACACATTTCGAACCGAACACTGATTTTGGTAATAAAATTCAATGATTTGCAAGCGTTGCTCGTTAGTAAGTCTATTCATGATGAAATGTCAAAGCATACTGAGCATCTTTCTCTTTGACACCATGTCTGAAATCCCACGTGATCTGTCAAATACTAATGCATGAAAATCCTAACCTCAAAAAAATCACCCTTTAGTATCAACCGTTGGGCGATCGCCGTGCGAAGAACAAACAAGTTTTGCAAAAAATGTTTGTGTTTGTTGCTATTACCATCGTTCGATAAGTTGGATTTGAATACGGAAGTAAGATATGATTTGTTTTTTATTGCGCTTATGAATCAAGTCGTCTTAAAGAGCCCTGTTCAAATTCAGATGTGTGTTTTACATCTTACTCTAGTTGGAATGATTGTAAAGCGTCATGATCCATTTGACATCTCCCGCTGATGATTTTTCTTGGTCGAAAATTAAATCGCGATACGGGAAACCAGTCAAATGCTTCTAGCAACAAAATACACTTTTGTTGACTTTTAAATGTTTTTTTATAACCTCCACCATAGGATGGGGGGTATACTAATTTCGTCATTCTGTTTGTAACTACTCGAAATATTCGTCTGAGACCCCTAAGTATATATATTTTTGATCGTCGCGACATTTTATGTCGATCTAGCCATGTCTGTCCGTATGTCTGTCGAAAGCACGCTAACTTCCGAGGGAGTAAAGCTACCCGCTTGAAATTTTGCACAAATACTTCTTATTAATGTAGGTCGGTTGGTATTGTAAATGGGCCATAGCGGTCCATGTTTTGATATAGCTGCCATATAAACCGATCTTGGGTCTTGACTTCTTGAGCCTTCTAGAGGTCGCAATTATTATCCGATTTGCCTGAAATTTTGTACGACGGATTCTCTCATGACCATCAACATACGTGTTTATTATGCCGGGAAAAGAACTCGACAAATGCGATCCATGGTGGAGGGTATATAAGATTCGGCCCGGCCGAAATTGTTTTTTTCTATACTATTCTTTGAATACAAAGCATTAAACCATGGTCTAAAGCCGGACAATATTCTGCAATGGAATCTCTCAACAAGAATTTAAGACCAAAAAAAGAAAATGCAAATAGACAAAACAAACGAAAGGCACGTCGCATGTGGTGTAGGGCACTTCCTATACACAAAAACAGCACTGGCAGTATCAACGGTTGGGCGATCGCCGTGCGAAAAACAAACGAGTTTTGCAAAAGATGTTTGTGTTTATTGCTATTACCATCGTTCGATTTGAATAAGGGAAGTAAGATATGCCAATAACCCGTCTTTCGTATGGACATCATAGGCGCGACTGCCGTTGCAGCTACTCCGTATGTAGCATTCCACTTTCCGGCACATGTGGACGCGCCCGGTAACTCGCAGCTAAGCTTCTCGTGACAGCAATCGGACCTCTATATTCCAGCCAGTTTTGTGGGTATAGCCTCTGGAGCTAATTGCTATTTTGTACATTTTTAATTATGTGTTTTTTTTGACACTCAAAAATTAATAAACTTCTTCTGCTGGGTTGATGCGGCCACCTGATAAATACGCCTTGGTCACGAGTTTTCTTCGCCCTGTTTACAAATTATAAAATGTCAAGTTCCCAAAAAAGATGATATTGTACCAATTTGCCGATGCGGCCACCTTATAAATACGCCTTGGTCTTCCGTTTCGTTGACGATTTTCTAATCGTTAGCGAAAACAGCTGATTTTAATGATGTCGAATGCTGAATTCGTCGACTTTTCTGTTATTACTTTTTAACTAAATCATTTTCGTTAAAAGATTTTACAAAATTCCACTCCACGCCATCACACGACACCGGATTGACTCGATGAATTGCTTCATTCATTCCTTCAACAACATCACAACACTTCATATCCAGGTTAAGTGTTTGTTTGTTTTTAAAAATGTTTTGCCTTGTTTTATGCAAGCGCAAATGACGCAATTCATTCGAACGAAGATTTTTGTAACGCATATGTTGCACATTAAAGGGTTAATTATAGATCGTTGCTCAATAGTTGTTGTTATTGTTGTAGCAGTTTGTTGTGTTCTATCTTTCGTCTGTTTAATTCTGTTGAGTGTTAAGATCAAGGAACTCTGCGACTAAGATGTGTCCACAGGGATCTGGGTCTGAGTCAAGTGAGTCCGGCTGGGCAGTTAAACAGGTGACGAGTATCGTGTGGTCCCTGGTTACAATCGGGACATACATCTTGCACGTCGGCATCAATCCTTGCTCTGTAGGAGTTGAGGCGGCTGCTTCTGCCGGAACGTAATTGAGCCAAAACTACTCTGGTTTGCCGAGGGCGGTCAATTTCTTCAGGTGCAATGGGAGACGGTCGTTCTCCAAGAACTACATTCTCCCGGTAGCTATGTACCGCATCTGCTACCATGTCTGCATGAATGTTGTCTATATCTGCTTGATATGCCGCTTGATCTAGAGGTTGCTCAATAATTACGTTGCCAGACGTAAAATAAAAATTGGAAAATTTCCTCACTTTGTTGCAGGCTAATGCGGGACGACCAGCAACGACATGGAGGAAGAAGAGGCTTGGTTTGTAGAGGGAGTGGGTGGGGCGACCACCCTAAGCCCGATCTCCAGAATACGGCCGTTGGGCTCCACTAAACACGCCAGCACCGTGGTGAGCTGGTAAAACAGGAAATGATGGCCGCGATAACTGTTTCCGGTGAGAGAGGACTTGACTTCTTATTAACGTCATCCAACTAAAAAAATTGTCTTGTGCGGTATTACAAGGTTGGTCATGGTTAGTAGCTGTTAGTAAGTCGGAGTTGGTGCCTGGATCAATGCAGCAGCGACATGTCGCTTCGGCCTAGTATACGTGCATGGCGAAACAATTAAAGGTGGTATCATTTGTACAACAACCACAAATCATATGGTGCAATTCGCCATCTTAACATCAAGCTTATCGGCGTTTTGCCAACCCAGGTAAAGAAATTTGTTTGCTTGTATGTATACGTGTACATTCATGAGCAGAGAATATGCGGCTGTTAACAGCGCTCGCGTGAGACCACCTTATCTAATCCTCCTTGATATACATGTTTCTGAATAAAGTTTAGTACTATGTTCATTCACAAGAAAATTGCTAAATAATTATTCGCCAAATTTTTCGCACGCTATTGGACGACACAACACGAATGAAAATCATACGCTAACGAAATCGTCTCAGTTCGTGAACAATCAATTACATTTGCATTTTGTTGAAGCGAAATGTGTATGGTCGCAGCGACATTTCGCATGTGTTTGCTTATAGAACCCAGTACTACGTAATTTTATAGATATACGAGTGGAGAAATGGGAGCCGAAATCAGTTTTATTTAATGTATTACTTTAATGAAAATGAGTGTTGGACTTTGGGTATGTTATGGAATCCGTCGGATAGGAAGATCTGTCCGATAAATCGTTTATCCGTGTATTCAAATGTTAAAAGACCAGAGTTGATATCAAATAACCATTCACATTACAAAGTACCGGCCCTGTGTTTGGAGAGAGTGCCAGTAAAAGTTTTTTTTACTTTGGGAGAAAAGTAAGAAGCGGCCAAAAAGAAAGCTAGGAGAAAAATGGTTGACCATTGGAAAATTGGCTTTTGGCGCGAGGATTATGACCCTACATATGCCTGTGATGCGAGGGAAAAGAGGATTGTCCGGCTAAACTTCATAGTGAAAAGTAAAATCCAGTGTTTGTAACTTCTACCAAGATTGATACCTTTGGTTATAAGTGACGGGAGTAAATTAAAAACATTAACCTTTAAAAGCAAATTTTTATTTTTTCATGTTGTGTTACATAGAAATGTGAGTGAACTGTGGCTTGTATCATAATATTTTAAGTAGATTTTTGATTGTTGTCGTTTCTTTTGTGTACTAGAAATTGATTCCTGTAGTTTGGCAAATAGCACTGGCCATCCAAAGCTAAAAGGGGGTCAGTGCGATAATTTTATTGCTGCAAAGTCGTCCATTGTGCTCCAATCTTCCGAGCTAATCATAGAGCTGTCTTGCGGTGCGACGGTGATCCTACTGGTGGGAGCCCTAAAAAGAACGAAAAAAAAATCAAGCCAATCAATAATTATGTTTCCAACGGAATCAAGGTAAAGGCTGTGTCTTACCAATTTGTGTGTGTGTCCTTTATCTGTGAAGTCCCCTCGGATGCGTATTTGAGAGTGTCTAGCAGCCGTCCAGAGACCTAAAGAGGAAAATGAAACAAAGTTTTAATTCGTAGGAATATTTACCAAAAAAAAAACAATTCATAGTTAGTATTAGAGGTAGGAAATAACGTAAATAATTTAAAGGAAAAAGGTGTGAGGAGAATAATACAAGGGTTAAACAAAAACAAAGCTCAAGGAAACCAATCCGATTTTCCATAACCCATGTTCTAATTGGTTTATCCGTCTGCTATAAGGCAGATGTTAAGAACATAGAAACAAAATTTATGCCATCAATTGAAACTTGAATTTGCTTTTACTGTTTTGATATAACTTTCGTATTAATAAGTATTTCTCTTTAAGCCCATTTTTAACTGTAAGAGTATATAAGCGTAAACAAAATAAAGGCCATTTGGCAATCTATTAAAACAACCCCAGGTGTAATTGCTTGCCCATTTTTCTACTAGTTACAAGTGTTAGGAGAAAAGATTCAGAAACTCAAGAAAGGAAATAGTGATAGTTTTGAAGCATCGTTTAAACTAACAACCACTACCCCTTCTTGAATTGACACTTTGGTGACACCCTGACAATAGGTTATAGACATTTGAGTTTCCCCCCACCAGAGGTAAGGGACTTTAAATGCTATAATACGGAACACGCACCGACACTCCAACCAACAGGCACCAATAACATTTTGGTGACCCCCGAACTAATGTTATAGGCATTTTTGAGTTTCCCCTCACAAGTGGTAAGGAACTTCTAACTGCTTTGAACTTCATCGGACGAACAACCATTTTCATTAACATATAGGCATTGCAGTCCGCATTGGACACGCATCAACTTCACCATACATTTGCAACAAAACAGTCGAAGACAGTTTACATTTGGACAGTTTACATCAACTGCGCCTTACATTAGCAACAAAACAGTCGAAGGCAGTTTACATTTGGACAGACATAACTCCAGCTGTGGTCTAACAAACAATTCCACATCAACCAACAGAACTCAGTCGAGAAGGTAGCACGATGTCCATCGAGAGAATCGAAAAATCCATAGCCAACATTAAGAAGGCCCTCATGATCGTAGAACGTTGGAAATTTATGAAAAATTAATCAGAAGAGTTGACATTCCTGTGGCAGGCATTTGAGCGAACAGATATGGGTATGATATGACCCAACGCTGTCGGCTGATGATCCTTACATAATGGAGAATTTACACACATCTGTGGGAGCTACGTATAGTGCCGCCAGGGCTAACATTGAAGAGTGCATAAAGAACCTGAGATCCAAACCATATAAGCCATTGCCGTCAACAAGAGAGAAGGTGAACGAGAACCCACCACTTTACAAATTCAGCAAAAGGAGTAAAACCCGTTTCAAGGGGATAGCTAGGAAAATAAATGCTCGGATGACGGCCTTTAACCGATTTCTTCAGGGTTTGACATCGGTGGAGGACGGCGAACCAATACAATGCTACTCCATCAAGATCGAGACAGTCAAAGGTCTGTGGCTTCAAATAGAGAACTTTTACGATGAAGTATGGCAGTACCTGGAGGACCCATCGGAATCAGGCCTTGACCAAGAGTCGGAGAATTTTATGAACTATTCTCGGCGATGGTGGATAGGCAACTGCTGCCCAACGTACAGAAAATGGAGAAGCAAGCGACCTTATAAACCACCTGACATTAATAGATAAAAATTACAAAACCGCTTGGTTGCTCCTGTAGGAGCGTTACAAAAACAAAAGTGTTTTAGTGGCTACATTAGTTAAGAAGATCCTAAATCAACCAACGGGGGCATCCTCTGCAGCTAAAATCAAAGATTTGTATGACACCGAATAATCTGGGGATTGATACTTCCTTTTGGGACGCCATACTGCTGCCATTAATGTTTAAAAAGATGGATCGTAACCTTTACATTAGGTTAATGTAATCACTCGGTAAACCAAAGGAGGTACTAACAATTGATGAATTACTATCTTTCCTAGAATTCCAGTTTCAATCAATGGATTCTATTGTAGTCAAGGATAAACCGGCAGGACAACAAAACACAAGCCGTGTAATCTCTTCTGTGACAGCATCTGGAAACAAAATTTGCAAATTATGCAGTAATGGACCCTATCCGCTCTATCACTGCAAACAATTTTTGATCATATGAATTCCAGGCAGTACTGGACTCAGGTTCTCATTATTTATTATTATAGTCAATGGAATTCATATCCTTACAGACTAAGATTAAATTAAAAAAAAAAAATAAAAAAATATAAATATATTTACAAAAACTATGTTAGGGGAAAAGCGCAATATAAACTTGACCTAAATACTTCTTTAGATGTGCTAAAATCAATACTTGGCTTCGATTCTTTTTGAAAATTTAAATTAATTCGATTTAAATTTAAAAATGAGCGTGTTAGTGGTCCATTGCGGGCATAATTGCAACGATGAAATTTAATACTAAATAAATCAGTAAATCGTAAACTCCTTACTGGAACAGAAAACGGAACTAAAGCCAACAAATCGGGAGAATCGACACGATTATTAATCAAATCAAAAATAAATAAAGCAGACTGAAATTTTCTACGGCAATCCAAACTCTGTAGTCCCAGTAACAAACATCGCGACCGATATGGTGGATGCTCCAAAGGAAACAAAGGCCTAAGGGCAAATTTAGAAAAAAGTTTTTGAATTCGTTCAATACGACCGATATGCGAAATACAATAAGGATCCCAAATGATGGCGGCATACTCCAACTTTGATCTAACAAAAGTTGTATATAATATCTTGAAAGTGTTAGGATCAGAAAAATCAAAGCAATTTCTCTTAATAAAAGCAAGGACCTTATAAGCATCAGGTATTATATAGTCAATATGTGGAACAAAGGACAAGGAGAAATCAAAAATCACACCCAGGTCGCGAACTGAAGTTGATTTTTTAAGTACACAATTACCAATTTTAAATGAAGTTTGGATTGGATGACGCAATCTGTAAAAAGAGACGTGAGCACATTTCGATAAATTTATAAGAAGCTTGTTGCTAATACACCAACTCAGCAGATTGTCCAAGTCATTCTGTAAATCGAAGACATCAGACATAGACTCAATTTTATGAAATATTTTTAAATCATCAGCATAGAGCAGAAATCTAGATGTTGAAAAGCATGAGGAAATGCCATTTATGAATAAAATAAAAAGAAGTGGCCCCAAGATACTACCCTGAGGCACACCGGAAGTTTGAATATAAGGTGAAGATACAAAACTCTCCACCTTTACTGTACACACTCTGTTGTGAAGATATGAAGCGATCCAAGAAAGAAAATTGGAATGAAACCCTAATTCTTGTAATTTATCGAGCAATATAGAATGTGATACTTTATCGAAAGCTTTTGATAAATCTGTGTAAATGGCTTCAACTTGACAGCCACGTTCAAAGGCAGATAGGCAATATTCTGTAAAGAGAACCAAATTAGTTGAAGTTGATCTTCCTGAAAAAAATCCATGCTGATGGGGAGAAATAAATGATTTGCAAATAAAAAACAATTTTTTGTGAATAACATGCTCAAACACTTTTGAAACACACGACAATTTAGCAATTGGCCTGTAACAAGTTACATCGTCTTTTCTGCCACCTTTAAAAACTGGGGTAATTGATGCTACTTTCCATCTATTAATAAATATACCCTCCTTAATAGAGAGATTGAAAATGAAAGTTAAAATTGGAGCTACACAAATAGAACACTTTTTTAGAAAATAAGCACAAAGGCCATCGGCGTCGTGTTTAAAACTATTCTTAATATTAAAAATAGCGTCCAACACATCTTCATCCGAAACAGAAATATTTGCCAAATTAATAGCAGATACAGAATCAAGGACTGCCGCGCTACTTGTTACGGGAGAATCAAAATTAGATTTGAAAAAAGAAGCAAACATATTAACCACGTCCACACCAGATTTTGATGTACAGCCATTATATGTGAGAGTAGATGGGATATCAGATGTTTTCCTTTTAGAGTTAACATAAGACCAAAAGCTTTTAGGATTGGCTTTAATTTCATTCTCTTTATCCAGAATGTATTGCTTATAGAGGAATTTATTTAAAAAATTAAATTCACGTTGATAATGCTTGCATTGGACCAAATCTTCTGGATCACCATGCGCCAAAAAGCGCTTATGAAATTTATTTCGTAAATTTTTAAGTTTCTTAAGACCTGTCGTATACCAAGGCAGTTTATGTGGCTTATTTTTCTTAAACGGAACATTAGATTTAAGTATATCAGAGACTTTTTCTATAAAAAAATCATAACAAACTGATGATGTTTTATCATTAAATATTTTTATCCAATCAATGGAGCCAAGAATTGAATTCAACATATTAAAATCACAAACGTTATAATTTAGAGCCAGATTTTGAGACGGTGATGATTTTAGAAAGTTAAAATAACCTACTTCAACAACAATAGGCATATGATGTAGATTAGATGGGGAAATTGGAGCCAAACATTCATAAACATTAAATTTAAAATCATTTGGAACAAAAATAAGATCAAGAAATCGGTGAAGTTGATTAGAAAAATGATTAATTTGAACAAGATTTAAACTTAATAAAGTATCAATACAATTGACCTCGTAATCCTTGTTTACATTAGTGGGCGTTAAAAAATGATTGTCGTCAAATTTTGACCAACAAATGTTAGGTAAATTAAAATCACCCATAACACAAATATTAGCTTTCGACCCCATGCTTACTTCAATAGCAAAAATATTATCAATATGCTTCGAATAAATAGATGCACTACTACCTGGGGGTATGTAAGACAAACATAATACAACGCTAAGATTTAAACCATTTATGCATACAGCAATTTGGTCTAATAATCCGCTGTCATCATCCAAACCACATAAGTTTGACTTGTATTGAGATTTAACGGCCAAGAGCACACCACCTCCTCTAGAATATCCAGTCCTTGAAACATTTCTATCTTTACGGTAAACAGCAAATAAATTTAGATCGAAGAACTCAGCATCACAAAAGTCATCGTTCAACCAGGTTTCAACAAGAGCAATAACATCATAGTTCAATTGATTGGAGAAATCAAAAACATCCTTGGATTTCGTACGCATACCAGACAGATTATGGTAGTAAATTTTTAAACCATGCACCTCATTAATCAATGGGGAAGCGATTCCACTGCCATTTTTTGAAAATTTATAAATGGACGAATTCTAATATCAGTAGGCCATAACTTTGGGTTGATGACGTCATCGTAATGATTAGATGTAACACCAAGCTTAAAGTTGACGCGTTTTAAACTATTGATGTCAACATCTTTTTTCACAAGCACATAGCACTCCATATTAGACTTTGCAATGTTAGCATTCTTTTGAATAAAGTCAGTGATATGCTCGCTCGTAACTGATGGCTTAAAAGATGAAATATGCACCCATTTCTTAGAAATAACAACATCCAATTCATTTGTTGTATTATTTTCACCATAAATGACCTTATCCTTTCTTTTTCTACGCCTCTGGACACGCACCCAATTAGAATTAGGTAGGACGTTGGCTTCAAACACAGCATCATCATTATCAACAGCATTAGCATCTACTGTGTTAAGCGATGATACAGATGACGCGTATGGCACAACATGTTGGCTGTTGTTTACGTTCAACGAATGTTCGACAGCAGCAGCGACAGGGGCATTTGTACTTTGAACCTTACCAACAACATCACGGCTCCTCACTGCTGCAGTATTAAGATTGGAGTTATGTTGATGCCGTTGTTTTTTTTCAGTTTGCTTGTTGTTCTCTATTATTTGCTTCAATTCGTGCACTTCTGCTCTCAGTGAAGAGTCGATTAAGAGCTTGAGTTCTCTTACTTCAGTTTTTAAAGATGAAATGCCAGCAATTAGATTAGAAGTGAGACGCAAACAATCATTGCAGTTGAAAACTAAGTTCGCGTTTTTAATAAAAAGTTCAGCAATATTTGCATCAATGTCCGCACAGAAAAAATGATATTTAGCTCTACAAACGTGGCAGGCTATCGATTTGGCACTTAAAGCCTTAAAGCACTTGGCGCAAAGTGTATTAGGAGGGAGATCCATTAAAACACGACTGAACTATTTAACTGTCAGTGAACAACTGAATAAATATTGAAATGATATCAAGAGATCATTGTTTCTCTGCAAACTTGGAAGCCTTCGTCTTACCAACTATCAAAACTAATCACAATCAAACCAGAACGTTGACGCTTCCACATGGAACATTCATCTGGCAGACCCCAGTTTCTATAAACAAGAAAAAATAGATATTCTACTTGGTGCTGAATTTTATTTTAGTCTCACACAACCTGGAACTATAAGACTTGCTGATGATCTTCCAACACTTCAAAATACTTCACTTGGCTGGATCGTCGGTGGACAAATCCGACAACACAGCATTGCCAGTCAGTCAACAGCACCAACGTGTGCAATATTTGATAGTGAAACATCACTAGAAACTGCGATTGAACAACTTTGGAAAATGGATGAGGTCGGATCCAACAAAAAGGTATTATCTCCAGCAGAAGATCAATGTGAATCTCATTTCGTGCATCATGCCTTCCATTTCGCGAAAACCCTCAGGCATTGGGTTAGTCGCAAAATTTAACCTACAATCGATTCTTCAGCCTTGAGAGACGATTGCAAAAGAACCCGGAGATACGTACACAATACGTACGTTTTATGTGCGAATATGAAGAATTGAGCCATATGCGGAAAGTTGAACTAGACAACGTGATGGACCCGAAGTATTTCATTTCATTCCACATCATTGCGTGCTGATACCCGACTCAACTATAACAAAACATAGAGTGGTGTTCGATGCATCAGCTAAAACATCAACTGGATTATCCTTGAACGACATCATGTACACTGGGCCAGTCGTGCAAAGCGATCTAATCTCAATCTTATTGAGGTTCCGATTGCCTAGATTCGTCTAAATGTAGATGATTTGAATAACTACGATACTGTCAAAACACTAGGATTGTTTTGGTTGCCTCAAAGTGACCACGTCTGCATCAAGGTGAAACTGAACGAAGTTCGGACATTGTCATTGTCAAGGCAAAGATATTTATTCAGGAATTATGGATGCATGAACTATCATGGGATGAGCCACTACCTGCAACTCTTCATTCTGACTGGCTAACTTTCAGACAAGATTTGGAGAGTTTAAACGCGTTCAAGGTACCGCGACACATCTTTCAAGACGACATCCCAGACAAAATCCCAGCTGCACGTATTTGCTGACGCATCTGAAAATGCCTACGGTGCAGCTGCATATATTCGTGCCGTTTTGAGGAATGGACGAGTCATTGTACAATTGCTGTGTGCAAAATCAAGGGTGGCTCCTTTAAACCAACAACCATTACCTCGACTTGAGCTATGTGCCGCTTTGAAAGCAGCTCAACTCGCAAACAAGATAAAGGGAGAGCTCAATATGCAGAAGAACCCAATATACATTTGGATCGACAGTCTTCGTCCTACAAGACTTTCGTGGCCAACAAAATATCTGCTATTCAATCGATAAGCATACCTGAACAATAGCGCCACGTAAGGTCGAAAGACAATCCAGCTGATGTACTATCTCGTGGGCTACATGCAGCCAACTTGCCGAAATGTCACATCTGGTTCCATGGCCTACTCTTTCTTCATGAGGATGCATCATCATTACGACAGAAGGTTGACTCAAGGTTGGCCATTACAAGTGACATTGAGAAAAAGATGGTGCCGACAGTTACGGCAGCTGCAGTTGAAGATATTAACCTGATTTACAGAATTCCGCATAAAGGGTCATTTATGACCTTACAAAGAATTCTTTGATATGCCATCAGATTTGGGAAAAACTCAAGGATTGGGAAATATTTAAGACCCAAACCTCACTTACCCCGGATGAATTGGATGATGCCTTGACTGTTATAGTTCGCAAACTACAAGGATCAGGCTTTCCCACCGATGTCAAACAACTTCAAGAAAATGGTGAAGTCGATAAGATCAGCATAATGATCGGGTTCACGCCATATTTGGATAATGATGGAATCTTCTGAGTTGGAGGTCGCTTGGAAAACTCATATTTGTAGACAGATGCCAAGCATCCAATAATACTGCCTTATAATGACCCAATTGTCAAATTACTTTTTATTAAAATGCATGAAGAGGACAGTCACTGTGGACCTCATGCGTTGCTGAATGCAATCAGGAAACGATTTTGGCCAATCAGAAGAAAGATAACAGCACGATCAGTTGTGCAAAAATGCGTCCAAGAGTGCAATCAAAACTGTGTCAACAAGTCATGAGCAAATTTCCACAGTCCCGAATAGTTCCTGCTCGACCATTCATCAATTCAGGAGTAGACTACTCCGGACCCTTTTGGATTCATCACAAGGTCAGAGGTAACAAACCCACAAGGCTTACATCGCAGTGTTTGGCTGTTTTACAAGAAAGGCTGTGCATCTGATCTGTCCGCATAGTCATTCATTGGTGGTTGGATTTTATTCCACCCAGAGCCCCTCACTTTGGGGGATTATAGGAAGCCGCCGTAAAGTCCGCCAAATATTTGTTGGTACGCAGCGTTTCCACTGAATCTTTAACCCACGAAGAATTAGAGACAGTAATTGCGGAAATGGAAGCTATACTGAATTCACGCCCGTTGAAACCCATTTCGAATGATCCAAATGACCTCGAAGCATTAACCCCTGGTCATTTCCTGATTGGCGAAGCACTGACATCTCAAGTCGACAGCCGTGCGGAAACAATGAAAACATCAGCATCAACCCATTGGAAGTTGAAGTCCCACTTAAAACAAAATTTTTGGAGAAGATGGTCCTCAGAATATTTAAATGAACACCAACAACGCCTCAAATGGAGAACAAGGGCTCCCAATGTGAAAGTTGGAGATAAGGTCATTATTAAAGACGATAATCTGCCTGTAATGAAGTGGGGAGAATTTGTCGTGTCCACTCTGGTGATGATGGAACAGTTAGAGTTGCTGAAGTAAAAACTGCTACTGGAGTGTTCAAACGACCAATTCATCGACTTGCACTGTTGCCGATTGAGAAACAGATCTCTACATCTGACTATGATTGTGCTGATGAAATTGATAACAACGAACCTCGACGGAAAAGAATGAGATTACCTGGAAAACACCTATTCACGACTCTTTTAGCACTATTGTTAATTCTTCCCATCATTTCTGCAAATAGATATTACAAGATTCGGAAACAAGATAGGAGTTCACTTTGAAGAAATTGGAACCACGAAAATTGCGACAAGTCAATGGTATCTTGTTGTATACTATGACCTACCAATGTAACGGGGCAGATACAAGGTTTTTATCTGACGGGATCAACACACTACAACACATGTGCAGCATGGTGAAAATGAATAAGTCTTGTCTCCACACTGTAGAAGATCTGCAACATACCAAAGAAGATCTGGTTTTAGAAAATAGAATACTGCAGAAGTCACGAAAAAGAACTGGTGCCTAAACGTAATTGGAAATATTGCGAACTCACTTTTTGGTATTTTAGACACAGAATACGCCGAAGAGATGTCATCTACAATAAAAACCTTGAAAGACGGACTCCTTTCTATTGAACCTCCTTAAAGATCAAACTTCTGTCACAAACACAGTTTTAAAGAAATTTAGAAGAGTATTGACGAAATAAGCAAGGAAGAAAATTCGCTAAGTGCCGAATTAGACCAACTTAAACTACTTCAAGCCATCAATCTCAACATGATGCAGCTCTCAGTAGTCACTGACAGAATTTAAAGGATGCAAAGATGTATTTTAGATGCTTTAACTGATGTTCATCATGGGAAGATCAATCCGCTTTTACTAACTCCAACGCAACTTCAGGCCGAGATGAAACAGTTTAAGACTCACATACCAAAGTCATTAAGGCTGCCCGTTTCTGATGACGATTTATTAGATATATACAAGTTAATGTAAATAAAGGGTGGACTTACCAATGATCATGTAGTGTTAACTATAACGCTACCCTTGGCAGAAACTGATGACTTTAAGCTATTTCACCTTATTCCAGTACCCAACCGGATAGGTGACTCATTAGCAGTAATAAATATTTGTAACCCAATATTGGCGGTAAACATCGAACAAAGATATTATTTTCCAATTGCGGAAATTACAAAATGTGATATAATCAATCAGGATTTGTTCATACGTTATGGTGTGTACCTGTCTTCTTTGCTTATGGCTGACGGCAGTGAATAAACCAAACAAGTTATCAATCAAAAGGCATCAATACAATCCTAGTCGGCACCGCAGACAAATAGACAATTAATTGTTTAAATGTTTGTGTAATGTTTATTCGCTAATAAATAAAGGAAAAAAATTATAAAAATTTAACAAGTTATAAAGGTTAACCTTACGTGTTTAGTTAAACTGTCCAAGCAAAAAAGGAAAGAATCAAGGCCTGAAGGGCTTTTATACTATTACAAATGACGCTAAATTTACAGATACATTATCAATTTTACTGTCTATGATCAGACTGCAATAATAATTAGTGTTCAATGGATGCGGTTCATACCACATCTAACCCCTTTTGCGTTGCCCACTTTAGGGGTGACCATCTTCGCCACCCACTTTAGAGTGACCATCATCGACAGTACCTACTATTTACCTTTGGTGCAGAAATTTGCATCAACGAAGAAGATGCAAGCACAACTTGTTAATACTGCCAAACAAGTGGAAACGCAGTTAGCCAATCAAATGACGTCGACGTCGCTGTCCGCATTACCTACATCGACGCTGCCACAGCCGCCATCAAATATGCCAGAATCAATACTGTCAACATCTCAGCCATCACTGCCACCACCAAATCAGTCACAATATCAGCCGCCACAGAATCTTCTACAACAGCCGCCACAACTGTCGCCTCTACAACAGCAAGTTTATCAGCCAACGCCACAATATCCGCCGCCATCACGGTCTATAAATTCGGATATGTCTGTCCACAATTCGTATCCACAAAGTTTTATATCTGTTCCACACAAGAAAATTTATCCTCTTCCCACATTTTCAGGTCTTCCAGAAGAATGGCAAACCTTTTATGAAGCGTACGAAAGTACCACAGCCGAATTTGGATATAACAGCCTCCACAACATTATGCGCCTCAGAGATGCTATCAAGGGTCGAGCCAGAGAAACCGTCGAATCGCTGCTAGGTAATTCTGCCAACGTCGACACCATTATACGAACGCTGCTTGAAACTTTTGGTCGTCCGGAACAGCTGATTAGAAGCCAAATTGAAAAGGTTCGTGCCAATCCACCTTTAGCCAATGACAACCTGGAAGCCCTGGTAAACTTCGCCAACAAAATCTCGAACATGGCCACATTTGTCAAGAACGTGAAGGGAGATCACCATCTTTCCAACCCTTCATTGTTGAGCGAACTGGTCGCTAAACTTTCCACAAGCCGCCAAATGCAGTGGGCCGAAAAATGCCTCCAATTACAACAACCAGCCACCATAGTTGACTTTGCAGAATGGCTATCAGTACTGCGTCGCCTGGCCAATATCGTCCATGACACCTTGCCGTCAACTTCGACCAATGCCGCATCAAACCGCCGCCATTTTGCTGCTACTGCACCGCCACCAAACCGAAAATACGTCAACGTCACTGTCAGCCAATGTCCAGTATGTAAGGGTGAGTGCACTAACATAAAACACTGTACAGAATTTTTAAACATGTCCATCGACAAAAGATGGAACACTATAAAAGGGCTCAAGATTTGCTTTTGTTGTTTAAAACGTGGACATCAAGTTAAATTTTGACACACAAAACGCCGTTGTGGCGTTAATGATTGCCCAAAGCCACACAACAATTTATTGCACAGTACACTTTCACAATCACAACCGGAGCCAGCGACCGAGCCAACTCATTTGTCCACGACGGCTGGGACACAAAATAACCGCACGGTCACGTCCGAAGCACAACGACCACAAACCGAAAGACGAAATTGCCATGCAGCTCATTCTCCCGATAATGTGCTTTTCCAGATTTTACCCATAACTTTGTATGGGCAGCACAAAACAATAAGCACTTACGCCTTCGTTGACGACGGCGCCAACGTTTCTATGCTGGATCTGGAAATAGCACGAGAACTTGAACTCCGTGGAAAACCTGAGCACTTGGAGCTGCAATGGCTTAATACTCACCGCGTAACACAGAAAACGGAAAAAATTCGCGTGACCATCAGTGGAGTTGGCCAATTTAACAGAAAATACTTACTTTCCAATGTTTACGTTTCATCGGATATGTCATTGCCAGTACAGAGTTGCCATATAGCTCATTTTATGAAATCCCAAAAAAGTGACAAAATCGCCAATTTAAATATGCGGGATTATTCTAATGTTCAACCAAAAATGATTTTAAGCTTAACCCATTCTTTCCTAACAGTTCCCATTGAGACGCCTACACTTTTATCCGAATTTGGACCCATTGTGTCAACCACCAGATTAGGCGCTGTTATATATGGACCAATTCCTGGTGAAGAACCAACAAATATAAAGAGGGCTTTGCACGTAAGGAAGTGTGTGTACCAAAATGATGTTTTGAAGGAGTTGAGCGATATGATGCGTGGTTATTTTGATGTGGAGACCCTTGGAACCAAAATACCCGTGAAACCTATAAAATCCAAAGAAGATGAGAGAGCAATGGGCATATTGGAAACAAACACAAAGCAAGTAAATGGCCGATATGAATGTTCGTTGTTGTGGAGAGAAGATGTGAGACCGATCCCTGACTCATACAACATGGCTTTGAATCGTTTGTACTCTGTGGAACGTAAGATGGCAGTGAGTATAAAATGGAATATTGCGATAAAATAGCAAATTATGTTAAAAAAGGATATTGCCGTAAATTATCGGATGAAGAAAAATCTATAATGCGCGAACGGACCTTTTATTTGCCCCATTTTGGTGTAATAAATCCAAATAAAAAAGGAATTTCGGCTGGTTTTTGATGCGGCGGCCGAGGTTATGAACTTCTCATTAAACAAAGCCTTACTTCCTGGTCCTGACATTAATAACTCATTAATTTCAATTCTTTTTAAATTTAGAGAATCCCCCATTGCTGTATGTGGTGACATACAAGAGATGTTTCACCAGATCGCCATTGCCAGGAAAGACCAAGATAGCCAAAGATTTCTGTGGAGAGATGGCAATCCTGATCAGCCTGTGGACACTTATGTTATGGAAAGGCTTATTTTTGGAGCCACCTGTTCACCAACCATTGCCCAATATGTCAAGAATAAAAATGCGACAAAATACATCGAAAAGTCACCAAGAGCCGTCCATGGTATCATCGAACGTCATTATGTGGATGATTATGTCGATTGCTTCGAAACTGAAGATGAAGCCCTTAATGTTGTTCGCGAAGTGGTAAGGATCCATAAATCCGGTGGTTTCCATCTTCGCAACATAATATCCAACAGTGAACGAGTGGCAATACTATGTGGTAATAATCCTGGCAATGGCGAGAGCAGTGGCAACTTTCTTTTTGGTGACAGCATAGAACGGGTACTCGGTATTCATTGGGCACCAAAGGCAGATGATTTTTGTTTTCATTTGCGTTTGGCCAAAGTGGACAAAAATATATTAAATTTTATAAAGGTGCCAACAAAAAGGGAGATGCTCGGCCTAAATATGTCCGTATACGACCCATACGGATTCCTGTGCGACTTTATGGTGACGTCAAAGGTGCTAATGCAGAAGGTCTGGAAATGTGGGGTAAGTTGGGACGAGCAATTGCCGTCAGAAATTTATAGCCAGTGGAAGTACTGGTTGGAGCAGTTATCGAGATTGGTGGAATTTAAGATTCCAAGATGTTACGCCGGTGGTTTTAGCAGCAGCAATGTTGATCTACATGTCTTTGTGGATGCAAGCGAAGAGGCTATGGCAGTTGTGGCATATTGGAGAGTGGTAAGTGTCAGTGGTGTTAAAGTGATGTTTGTAATGGGCAAAACAAGCTGTGCCCCGACACGGTATCACACAATACCAAAACTGGAATTGCAAGCTGCTGTAATGGGCGTTCGAATGAAAGAGGCCATATTAAAAAACCATTTGTGCTGTGTTAATAAGGTTTTCTTTTGGTCAGATTCTTTTACGGTGATACAGTGGATTCGGTCAGATCACCGAAAATACAAGCAATATGTGGCAAATCGTGTGGCTGAGATATTGAACGGCAGCAGCATTGAACAATGGAGGTGGTGCCCTGGTAACGAGAACACTGCAGACGAAGGAACTCGCTCAAAACTGTTCAAGCCATATGAACCCGAAGGACGTTGGAAAAATGGACCAACGTTTTTGCTGAAGGCGGAATCGTATTGGCCGAGTGAGGTGCACAATCAAACGAAAAAGGATGAAAGTGGCTCAGAACTGCGATCCAAGCACAGAGTTCTGGTGGCTCAGAAGGTATGTTGGTGCATTCCAAATATTGATAATTTTTCCAATTACAGAAGGCTGGAACGGGCTATGGCATGGGTGTTCCGGTATGTGCAAAACATGAGCCGTAAAATCAAAGGTGAGGCGTTGTTCTTGTGTGATCTGTCCCTGGAAGAAGAAGAGAATGCCGTGTCTTATCTGTGCCGTCATGTGCAACGTCAACAATACGAAGACGAACTTGAGGACCTGAAAAAACAACACTCAGTGAGCCAAAGCAGCCAATTATTGTCGCTGAATCCCTTTGTTGGCCAAGATGGCTTAATTCGTGCGTCTGGGAGAATCCAAAATTCTGTCTTTTTGAATCTGGAAGCCAGTCAGCCCATAATTTTGCCGAAAAATCATCGGTTCACCAGGTTATTGGTGGAATTCTACCACAGAAAGTTCCTGCACATCAACACTGCCACTGCTATGAGCGAAATACGTCAAAAGTACTGGGTGCCATCACTGCGTCAACTATTAAATAGCATCCAGAGCCACTGTTCCGCCTGCAAACTTCGTCGAGCCAAGCCACGTCAACCCCAGATGTGATTATTTTGGCCCAGTAAGTGTAAAAGGTGGGTTGCTCTTTTTACCTGCTTTACAACCCGTGCCATCCACCTGGAGATTGCCACAGACCTATCCAGCGATGCTTGCCTGATGTGTATCCATAAGAAGCGACAACGGGACCAATTTTGTTGGCATAGCAAAGGAATTACAAGGTATTGATATGTTTTTGGATACTAATAGTCTCTCTTCAGGTTTGACGGCACTGGGCATCAAATGGATATTCAACACTCCGTTGAATCCAAATGAAGGCGGCGTATGGGAACGGCTTGTGCAGTCCGTGAAGAAGGCATTGTACATCATGTTGAAGGAGCAGGCTCCAAAGCTCGAAACGCTCCAATCGTTTCTAATCGAAGCAGAGAACATCATCAATTCGAGACCCTTGACTCATCTACCAGTGACTCCCGAAGACCCGGAACCATTGACCCCGAATCATTTTCTGCTTGGGTGCACTAATTCAACCCAAACTCCGGCACCATATGAGCCCAGATTGATGTGTCTTCGAAAGCAGTGGCGTGTGGTGCAGAACTTAAAGAACGGCATGTGGCATCAATGGCTGCATGAATATCTTCCTGAGCTGACGAGAAGGACGAAATGGTGTTTGCCATCACAACCGTTGGACGTGGGCTGCCTTGTTTTTATTTGTGACCCAGATCTTCCAAGAAGCCAATGGAAAAGAGGGCGTGTCATCGAGCTCCATCGCGACAAAGATGGTGTAGCACGTTCAGCCGAAGTGCGCACAGATGTGTGTGTCTACCGCCGTCCTGTTTCCAAGTTGGCCATACTAGACGTTGAAGACTCTGCTGGTGAAGGTGAAGCCTCCCCCTCTGGGTCAGTTCACGGGGGTGGGGATGTCGTTTGAGGACAACCCTGCTCGACGGTAACCCTGTTGTTGCAAAATGCTGGTGCAACTGACAGCAATGAAGTACAATGGCTGAAATATCCCAAGCCAATTTGCAACATATCTTCATTTTGTTTATTGTTTTTGTTTATTTTTAAGCCAATTTTTTGTATAAATAGGCCCTTCTGGCAAATACTTGTTCTTTTCTATTCGTGATACCAAAAAAAAACATGTAAGTCGTGCTTTGCATTTTTTGTTGTAATTTTTATTGAACTTGTTAAAGTTCTAAAGTGTTAAATGTAAATTTTAACTTGAATCTTTATT
This sequence comes from Stomoxys calcitrans, assembly GCF_963082655.1. Lineage (NCBI taxonomy): Eukaryota > Metazoa > Arthropoda > Insecta > Diptera > Muscidae > Stomoxys > Stomoxys calcitrans. Next base: position 154,102,584 of record NC_081553.1, on the reverse strand, counting down.
TATTAATAGTGAATAAACAACACATTAACGTAATCTCACACCTTAAACACACACACACACATCAAATGTACAACCCTTATATTTAAAATACAAAACACATATCAAGCAAAATAAATATATCCAGCAGTTTCATCATTTCAAACATAAAGCTATACTTCAGTTTTATTATTTTGGAAGGCCAACTGGTGTGAGATGTTTATTCATCGGTTCACGAAGAAAAGAAAAGCAACACCTAGGCATAACTTTGTCGTTTAAGCTAGTTCATTATTCTATCAACTAAATCTTTACTATCCTGATTTCCTTGTACTTTAAAATTGCACCCACTTCTTATTTATAAAGAGAAAAATTATTGAATGAATACTAAATTCTTATTAATGAAAACTTAAAGGAAATTATACACATTGGTAAAACTCTCCGGAATTCAATTAGACTAGAATTTGTAAACTTACTCTCATTTTTGAAACATTCAATAAAATTAATATGGAAAGGAACTTACATTATTAATATTTAGCATTAAATAATTATCTTATCACCATATCATATCAATTTTAATTTTTTACATTAGAAAGAAATTAAAATTGCTTCAACTAAACTGTTAAATAAGAACTTTAAAACATATAAATTCTAATAAATGTAATTTATCATTATATACACGAAATATATCTCCTGTGATTGCCATACATTTGTTGAACGCTGTTCAACGCAAGGGAGAATGTTAAGAACATAGAAATAAAATTTATGCCATCAATTGAAACAAACATTTTAATAAATGCGTCAATATAAGTCAATGAACAAACCGAGTCATTGACCATTTTCGGCAATCAACTCAATTTAAATCTGCATGCGTCTGCATAACTGCATTTAGTTCTTGAATTTGCTTTTACTTGTTTTGATATAACCTTCGTATTAATAAGCATTTATCTTTAAGCCCATTGTAAACTGTAAGAGTATATAAGCGTAAACAAAATAAAGGCCATTTGGCAATCTATTAAAACAACCCCAGGTGTAATTGCTTGCCCATTTTTCTACTAGTTACAAGTGCTAGGAGAAAAGATTCAGAAACTCAAGAAAGGAAATAGTGATAGTTTTGACACATCGTTTAAACTAATAACCACTACCCCTTCTTGAATTGACAGCAGATACGATCTATTAAGAGTGCTCTTTTAGTGGATAGGTAGAGTAATATATTCACGCCAAATGAAGGCGTCATAGAAAAAGGTTCGACTATAAATCGCGTTGTCTCCCCTTAAATAAAGTGAGCCAAGATATCCGGTATTGTTCTTTGTTTTGTTTGCCGTTCAATTATTGTGAAGATAGCTTAAAAAAATATTATATTTGAAAATTTCTGAATCACCAAAGCATAATACTCATAATAAATTTTAATATGTTATGTGTTGCTAAATTCAGTACCTTCGGGGACAAAGTAATGAGGTGAGTGTGTCAGTGCATGTGTGTGGTATTTGGGGTCCAATATGATCATGAATGAAGGACGTTGTGGACCAAGGTTGGGTGGGCTAGCGTGAGATTTCCCGTTGTTTCGAGTTAAGAATTCGTTTGTTTTGTTTGTGAGAATTCCCCCTTATTCAATGTTAGTGCTGTGGGTTCGATATTGGTGGGTCGAGACTCATACCCACTGAGATCGCCATTAGTTAGCCGGAAGGCCATATTGAACCCCGTACAAGCGACACATAACAACTTCCTCTCAATATTTGTGTTTTAAACGTTCATCTATTAAGTAAAATTTTAAAAACATATGTAATCCAAAACCCAACTGAAATTGGGTTGCAATCTGTAATCGACCCATTAATTTCAGGTTCCCAGATAATATTGTCGAGTCTCAATATTTATATGGTCCCCGTGCCGATGGCTTTTATCCTTGGTATGTCAGAAACACCAATCGTTCAAACTCTGTTGCGAAATTCTGTAGCGTCTCGTTTGATTTTTGTACTCTTTCTCTTAATTCTAATTATTGGGTTGCCCAAAAAGTAATTGCGGATTTTTTAAAAGAAAGTAAACGCATTTTTAATAAAGCTTAGAATGAACTTTAATCAAATATACTTTTTAAAGCAAGCTAAAAGTTACAGCTGATGACTGACAGAAGAAAGAATGCAATTACAGAGTCACAAGCTGTGAAAAAATTTGTCCACGCCGACTATATGAAAAATCCGCAATTACTTTTTGGGCAACCCAATAGTTCTCCGCTATATTTTCAACAAAGAACAATAAATTCTAGAGAATACAGGAAACAATGTGATATGATGACGTAAGAAGGAACCCGGTATGGAATAACTATGATTATCACACATGCTGGAAATTTGAGCTACAATCTCCGTGTCATTCTTCCTTATCACAGGAAGCTTATCTTGGAGCTACCGGGCGCGTCCACAAGTTGCGGATATTGGAATGCTCCATACGATGCAATTTCAGTCGCGGACAAGTGGAGAGTTGTTGTAGCATTTTGTTGTATCTTTCGTCTGCTTGATTCTGTTGAGTGTCAAGACCCAGGAACTCTGAGACTAAGATGGGGTGCGTCCACTGGGATCTGGGTCTGAGTCGAGTGGGTCTGGCTGGGCAGTTAAACAGGTGACGTGTATCGTGCGGTCCCTGGTTACAACCGGCACATACATCTTGCACGCCGGCATCAATTCTTGCTCTGTAGGAGTTATGGCGGCTGCATCGTAATTGAGCCAGAACTACTCTGGTTTGCCGGAGGAGGTCAATTTCTTCAGGAGGCGGTCGTTTTCGAAGGACTACATTCACCCAGTAGCCATTTACCACATCTTCTACAGTGTCTGCAGAATGTTTGTCTAGACCTGCTTGATATGCCGCTTAATCTAGAGTTTCTCTCTTGTAACGCTGAACCTCACGCTCTAGATCATGTAGATCTTCCTTAAGGCATTGGATATCTCTCCACAAGATGATGATGATAGGTAGAGGTTAAACAGTGGCGGAGATATCACCCCACCTTCGGTGCTTCGACTTCTTACCTCTAAATTCCACAAATGACTGGCGACTACATAGATTCGCGACCCAGCGTTTCGCGCCTGACTGGAGGGACGTGTTGGCGATGTCCTCAAATAGTTTGGCATGACTGACCGTGTCGAATGCCTTCGATAGGTCAAGTGCCACGAGGACCGACATATCACATGGCCTAGGCTGATTGAAGCTACGGCAAATGTGTGCAGTGATGGCATGCAAAGCTGTTGTTGTGCTATGCAGTCTTCGAAATCCATGTTGATGCTCGGCGAATGGAAATTCTCCTACGAGGCTCGGGAGGAGTAATGCCTCAAAAGTCTTTGCTACTGGTGAGAGAAGGGAGATTGGTCTGTACAACTCTACCAAACTCGGCCCTTTCCTGGCTTCAGTAGCGGGATCACTCTGCCCATTTTCCAGACATTGGGAACTATAAGGATGTTCAACGACAGGTTGAGGACAGTAGTAAGGTACTCAACTCCAGCTAAATCCTTATTCTTCAGCATCTATGTAGAGATTCCGTCGGGGCCCAACGCCTTGGACGATTTGGCCATCGGCTCGGAGAACACGAATATGGCGAATGGCTCTCCTCCATGCTCTGTCACTCTCGCGATGAACAAATTGTATATAAATTGACGGTTAAAATACGTGGCGCACCTCTTCGAATCAGTTATGGTTTCTTCGCCAAAAGGGACTGAGGTCTTGTCATCCCGTCTACTGGGGTTCGAGCGTGACAACAGCTTGCCTAAACCGGTGCCTAAGTTGGATTGCTCCAAGTGTTCCAGCCACAAATTCCGCTTATTTCATTGACTATCCTGATTCCGGAGATAGTGGGGTCTATACAACGATTTTCGAGAGGAGAGTCTCAGTGAGGAGTCAGGTGGCACTGGCTCTTAATTAAATACTGAGTGCCAATGATACTCGAGATGACAAGGCGAGTTATTGGCGCCTTTAAATAACTAATGCCCAACATCAGCGCCTGTTCCCAGGTTAGGGGCCACTGGCGGCGAGCGTCGGATCTTGGAATAGTAAAAACGGACCCCCCAACTTTGACCACCCACGCAAACGAAAAAAGGACCATGATTTGCGGATCTGCACCTGGAATGTCCGCAATCTTTATAGAGAAGGTGCAGTATACGCGCTGGCGGATGTATTAGAGAAGTACAAGGCAGATATTACCGCCGTACAGGAAGTGCGATTGACTGGGAATGGCGTCACTACAACACCAAACGGTGACGAACTATACTATAACATGAGGCATGAATTTGGCTGAGGATATGTGGTTAGTCGGAGACTGAAACACCTTATCTCCAGCTTTACTACGGTGGATGAGAGGCTAGCTACAATTGCATAAAAGCCAAATTCTTCAACATCAGCCTTATTTGTGCCCATGCCCCGAAGGCAGACAAAGACGAGCATACCAAGGATATTTTCTACGAGCGCCTAGAGAGAGAATATGACCGCTGCCCGCCCATGATATTAAAATCGTTCTGAGAGATTTTAATGCGAAGATAGGGAAGGAAGACATTTTTGGTCCAACAGTCGGAAAGTTTGGCCTCCACGAGATAACGTCCAGTAATGGGTTGAGGCTGATAGATTTCGCCGCGGCAAAATACATGGTAGTTAGTAGCACCAGATTTCAACATGAAAATATTCACAGAGCCACATGGCTGTCACCCGATCAAAACACGAGGAACCATATTGATCACGTTGTGATAGATGGAAGACATTCATCCAGCGTGTTAGATGTACGATCGATCCGTGGAGCAAATATGGATTCGGATCATTACCTTGTTGCAGCAAAGGTTCGCACCCGTTTGAATAGGAGGAGGAAAGTACGATCTGACACTGCACGGAAGCTGGACATTGAAAAGCTGCAAACATAACAACGACTGACCCAACTGCTTGATGAAAGCACTCCTTGTTCCGATGATATAATGGCGCAGTGGCAAACTATTGCCCACTCCATGGAAAATGCCGCGAAATCCGTACTTGGGTACCCGAAGCCTCCTCCAAGAATGCGGCATATAGAGCAACCCTGCAATCGGTACCAACGCGCTAGATGAAAGAGAGGTATCGAGAGAAAAGGAGAGAGGAGAAACGTCTATTCCGCAGAAAGAAAAAGGAAATGGAAAGACGTGTAGTGAGCGAATTGAGATGTACAGGAGTCAAAATAAAGTCCGGAAATTCTACCAAAGAATTAAATATCAAACCGATGGCTTTGGTGGAGGCACATCCTCCTGCAGAGACAAAGAAGGAAATCTGGTAACTGACACAGATAACATGCTGAGGATATGGAAAGAACATTTAACTGTTAGTGTCCGACGTTGGCGGCGAAGAGGGTACCGCAGAACCAATCCCTGATGATGGTATAGAATGTTTACCACCTAGTCAGAATGAGGTCCAAGTCAACATGAATGAGGTCCAAGTCAGCTTATCTGCGCAATCTGGCATACTATGTCCCCTACACAAGAAAGGAGACAAGACGGAATGTGCCAACTACAGAGAAATAAGTCTCCTCCCCATTGCATACATGATACTCTCGAGCGTACTGTGTGAAATATTAAAACCTAAAGTCAATAAGATAATTGGGAACTATCAATGCGGCTTTAGACCTGGTAAATCCACCCTAGACCAGATATTCACACTGCGCCAAATCCTGGAAAAGACCCCTTTGAACGATACTCCTTTACGTTCAGGTATTTCAAGACATATCCGAGTTTGGTATCCCTGCAAAATTAATAAGACTCTGCAGGATGACACTGGCTAATACGCGCTCCTCAGTAAGAAAAGGAAAGAATCTCTCCGAACCATTTAATACCAAACGAGGTTTCAGACAAGGAGACAGCCTATCGTGTGATCTCTTGAAAATCCTGCTGGAGAAGATTATACGAGATGCAGATGTAAATAGATACGGCACACTACTCACAAGAGAACACAGGTCGATCACCGGAAGTAGTAACGAAATGGATGGTTTTAACTCCCAAAAAGCACAACCGAGCATATAAAGAAAATTGAGAAAGTTGGGAACCACAATTTTGAGACAGTCAGTAATTTTATCTACCACGGCACCGCCGTAACCGAAACGAATGACACCAGTTTTGATATTAAGCGAAGAATAATACTGGCAAACAGATGCTACTTTGGACTAAGTAAGCAGTTTAGAAACAAGGCCACCTCTCGACGGACGAAGATTACACTATACAAGACACTGATACTACCCGTGCTGTTATATGGTTCTGAAGCATGGGTACTTGTTACAGCAGATGAGGCAGTGCTTGGAGTATTGGAGAGAAAGATTCGTCGTAAAATATATGGACAAGTTTGCGTTAATTGAGAATATAGGCGACGTATGAACCACGAGCTGTACGAGCTATGTATATGACGACGATAGCATAGTTGCACGCATCAAAATACAACGGCTGCGTTGGCTAGGTCATGTTGTCAGAATGGATGAAGAAGCTCCAGCAAAGAAGTCTTTTGAAGGCAAACACGATGGTACACGCAAACCGGGAAGACCAAAAGCCCGGTGGAAAGATCAAGTTGTGGGAAACACCTCGAAACTTGGTGTCAGAGATTTTAGAATGAGCGCAGAAGATCGAGGCGCTTGGAATGCTATTCTACGTTCGGCAAGTGGAACAAATATTCTATCATAGCCAATTAAAGTAAAGTAAGTATACAACGAATCCCATCACGCTCGTCTGCGGGTACCACTGCCTGCGCCGGGAAATTGGGCCGCACTTGGGTTAATCGACCGGCTGGTATAAAGCGAGCGGCTGCTGCGTTAATGATGCGCATTAAAGGCCCCTAGAACCAGACGATTATGACCTGATAGTAAACCCACTTATGTCGGGGTTGTAAGCTTGGTCATTAATCGGTACAGAGATACCAACCGGCGGTATGTACACGTTGTATAGCTCTATCTCGGCTGTACCGGACCTGACTGCTGTCCGCTCGCACTCCATGTAGGAGTCACTAGCGCCAAGCGCAGGCGAGATGGGTCTATATTGCACGGAATGGTGTATCACAAAGGCCAATCCCCCACCTCCATTCTTCGCGCGTAGCACATTGTATCCGTGACAACTGTGCAAGCTGCAGGTGTTGGTCAGCTTTGTCTCTTGTATCGCTGCGACCAAAATGTTCTTCCGACTCATAAAATCCACAATCTCGTAGATCTTGCCACGGAGACCGTTGCAGTTTAGTTGCAAACATTATATCCTTCCCGTCGCTGGCATGCCAATATTAGTGCTGGGATGCTGCTGTTGCGTATATTGCCGCACGGGAGAGGTCGGGGGGTCACATAGTCCGACGACAAGGACTCTTGTGACCAACTGCTGGCTATGTTCGCACAGCACTTGCAACATATCCAGTATGACTTTACTCCGGTAGTAAAGTGAGGGCAGAGCAAGATCGGAAATGTACCCACTCCATGCACCAGCTACACCTCATCGACACCGAGCTGGATAGTTGTGAGCACCACACAAGCTGGAACATTAAGTTCTGATCTGGGTGGTATTCATGCTGTCACGAGAAGCTTAGTTGCTGTGGAGTAGCTGTAACTGCAGTCTCGGAAAATCAGCGGTATCGAGTGGAGAGTCTCAGTGAAAAGTCGGCTGGCACTGGCTCTTGCATAAACACGGTGGCCATTTAAATAACCAATGGCAACCACGTTCCCGCAGCGATCGGTCCTTTGGACCGGAAAGAGCTTGTTTACTTACAAGAGCTTGACGAGGATCGCCACCTCCTCATGAAAAACTTGTTACAATAACAACAACCGACCGATGATGGAGCAGGTTCTGGCAAACCAGACAGAACCAGGGTCCGAGGGTCTTTGCAATCCAGGCACGGACCAGAAGTGTGCGGAGAAGGCACTCCGGAACGTGCCTCCCCCATGACGAAAAAAGACGAACACGTACACTGAGGCGGCAGGAAGGATTCCATCGGGCCAACCGGCTCCAATGGCATTGAAGTGGAGAGTCTCAGTGAGTGCCTATGGTGCTCGATACGATAAGACGAGTTATTGGCGCCTTTAAATAACGAATGGCCACCATGTTCCCGCGGCGATCGGTCCTTTAGGCCGGAACGAGCTTGGTCGTCTACAAGAGAATTACGAGGATCGCCATCTCCACATGCAAATGGGGATACAACAACAACAAAGTTATAATTTGATTTTTTTATACTAATAGGGCCTTAAAATTAATAAAATCCAATTGTAACAATATTTTCGTATATAAATAATTTAATTAATTATGGATGCATAGGTAATAAGACCTTAATAAGTTATAGTTAATTAATGGCACCAAAAAGAGTCGTATAAACATTTGTAATAAAACCATCTTGTCATCCATGAATTTCGTTTTGTCATTGACTCCACCTCTGCGCTTATATTGAAGCTGCGTATGTTGGACTGTAAATGAAACTAATATGCTTTAAATTTTATTAAAAAAAAACAAATAATTCTCTACTTACCACTGGCCGGGGAAATATACGTTTCATGTTGACTTTATGTAAGTGCTCACGGTATGCTTTGGTTAAAACCTCATAATGACTTCCACTAAGACATGGTAAACACAAATCACATTCCGATCTGTTGCATGAGGTATCGCAGCCATGTAGGGCACATATGTTCAAATTTGTCGCTAAATTTTTTTCGGTAGATATAATTTCATCGCCGGGTTCCAATCTAAAATGGAAATTTTAACGAGTAGCTTGATTTATTATTGAGTAGAATGCAATATGTGCAATGAAAAATTGATCTGACACTTCATAAATGATTTACATCTTAGATCCTGGAGCCAGATCCATCTATCTGAGTTGCAAGAAATCCGATAACAGAATAAGGCTGTTACCCAAATGTCAATAATGTTCTGATTGAAGGTAGACATTCATCTAGTCACTAGATTTACATTATATTTTCATTGCAAAAATGCAAATTTTGCCCATGAACATTACATTAAGGAACAGGGGTAAATTTCTTACATATCAATGAGTGCTGTCTGATTCAAGTTTAACCCCAATGATAGGTTAGGTTAAGAAAGAGCCGCAATTCTTTACATTTTAAGTCCATTATGATACTACATTAGTGACAGACCAAGGCTTCTGGCGGGAATCGAACCCACGACCCCTGCACTGGTAATCCCAGCACGCTACCAACTAGGCTACCGGGGCGCCTAGTTCAATGATATGGGGCCTCTTTTTTATAGCCGAGTTCGAACGGCGTGCCGCAGTGCGACACCTCTTTGGAGTGAAGTAATCCTAAAGTATAAGGCATTTTGCTAACAAAGCTTCCAATTTTATAACGATGAGATATTTTGTTATTTAAAAAAAAAAATGTTGTTGTAGCCACATTGCATTTGGAGGTGGAGACCCTCGTCAAGCTCTTATAGGCAAGCTCGTTCCGGTCTATACGACCGATCGCCGCGGGAATTGATTATTTTAAGGCCTTCGGTTATTTAAAGGCTACAATTACTTGGCTTATCGTATCGAGCATCATAGGCACTCAGTATTTACGCAAGAGCCGGTGCCACCCGGCCCCTCACTGAGACTCTCCGCTCGATACCACTGATTGTCCGCGCCTGCCTTTGCAGCTACTCCCTATGGAGCATTCCACTACCCGCAACCTGTGGACGCGCCCAGTAGCTTACAGCTAAGCTTCTCGTGACAGCGATGAACACCGCACAGATTAGAACTCAAAGTTTCAATCTGTGTGGTGCTCACAGCTATCTCGTGCCGGGCGTGTTAACAATTGGTACTCATAATATGTGATATGATATGGGAGTTTTATTTTCTAAAATTTTTATGGTTAAAGTATGAAATATATTAAAAATATTTATGATTACATTTGCACAATCCGCCAATTAAAGGTGGTTCATTGTTTCTCTTCCAAATCTTTTTTTTAAGACGCTTTTTGCAAAAAATTCATTATTATGTTGCCCATTAAGAACCCCAGCGCCTGCCGTTTCACTCACTGTTTCGAATTTCATCGGAATCAGATGAAATATGCTCTATTTCAGGAGATCGGTCTATGTGGCAGCTATATCTAAATATGGTTCGATCTGGGCCACATTCAGGTGAAGAGATCTACCAAAACTCACTGTTCGAAAATTTAATTGAAATCGGATAAAAAATGCTCCTATTATGGGCTCAATACTCTACACATGTGTGATGTCTGATTAAGTGGTGTTTTCGGGGGAGAGGTGGTCCCCCAGATACTTGGCCCTGAAAAAATATCAGCATCGTGCTCTTCTCTCAAATACCATTTATTTAAACCCCATTTTGCTATTGGCTTAAGAGGAGTTTACAGGATGAGGCGTCCCCCAAACACATGGCCCCAAAATAGGTTATCAAATTCGTTTTCTAATCTCAAATACCTTTCATTTGAGCCACATATTGGCATGGTCGAAAATTTTATTTCCTTTGGGGGTGTTTTTGGAAATACATGTCCTACATATGGATATCAAATTCGTATTCTACTCCCAAATTCCTTTATTTGAGCCCCATTGTGCGATGGTCGGTAAATAAATGCTGTTTGTGGGGACCCAGAAAATTGGTCCCGAAAATGGGTATCAATTCTTCTTGTTGTGGGGTTGGGGTGGCCCCATAGACACTTTTCCCGAATATTGATATCAAATTCGTGCATTACACCCGGAGACCTTTCATTTGAGTCCCATATTGCTATGGTCGTAAATTTGTCCCCTTAGGGGGATGTTTTTGGTCCCATATTTGGATATCAGATTCGTATTCCACATTCCAATACCTTTTATTTAAGCACCATATTCCCATGGTCAGTAAATAAGTCCTGTTTGGGGGGTGTTTTGGGAAAGGGGTAGACCCCCAGAAACGTGGTCCCACATTTGGATATCAGATTCGTATTCTACTCTCAAATACCTTTCATTTGAGCCCCATATTGCCATGGTCGGTATATATGTCCGATTTAGGGGTGTTTTGGGGCTTGGGGTGGTCCCCTTAGCAATTGGTCCGACAATTGGATATCAGATACTTTTTCTTATCCTAAATACCTTTCATTTGAGTCCCATATTGTCGTGATTGGTCTAAATATATGTTTGGTAGGTTTTAGGGTGGGGCAGTCCCCTTAGGTACCCCTTCCGAAGTTTGGATACCAAATTTTTACTTTTAGGGTACTATATGAGAGCACACAAAACTTCGCTTAAATCGCACCACCATCTCCGAGATCTTGCGTTTCTGAAAATTAGGGTAAGGGGGAGGGTATTAAACACATTGGTAGATCGATCTTTACGAAATTAAGCACATATCCTTTTTTGAAACTTTAAAGTATCCTTACAGTTTACCCGAGTAAAAAGAATTTGATATGGCCAATTCTAATCATATTTGGCGTCATATAATATTGGACCCAAAAAGTGATTATTTATAATTGGATCTAATTTGATACAATTGTATCCAATTTTACCTCAAATTTGTCCCAGATATAAACTGATCCAATTATATATAATAATATCTTAATGGGTCAGACTATATATAAATTTCATATATAACTGGATCCTAGGTTATATATATACGATTTTTACCCATTAAAAGCAGAAAAAACACTGGAATTTATAAATAAATGTATTCTACATATATATACATTCTATTTTACTTGGTGTTGCAAAACAAATAGAAAATTAAATATATTGCCAATTTTTCACTAAAAGACGTCCTCTACAATGACACGGTCAATTTCTGCTTTTCAGAAATGTATTGGGTTGCCCAAAAGGTAATTGCGATTTTTTAAAAGAAAGTAAATGCAGTTTTAATAAAACTTAGAATGAACTTTATTCAAATATACTTTTTTTACACTTTTTTCTAAAACAAGCTAAAAGTAACAGCTGATAACTGACAGAAGAAAGAATGCAATTACAGAGTCACAAGCTGTAAAAAATTTGTCAACGCCGACTATATGAAAAATCCGCAATTACTTTTTGGGCAATCCAATATTAATGGATTCTAGTTTATTCAATGCATACACTGAGAAATATTTTGCCACATGAATTCTATCAGCATTGGATATTATAATTTATTTCCCTCAATAATATACGACAAAAACGAATAGATCGTTCAACCTTTAATGAGATTTCTTTGTATGCAATTATTGTATGGTGACGTACAATATATTGTACTTCAATTACTACATCTGTATATATATACGTCACGCGATGGGGTGCTTTATGGCAACATCTGCATTTCCTTTTGAATTTCATAGTGGATTTTTATGCTATGTCTATACTGACATGTTTTGCTTCATTGGTTTTGGGAAACATCTCAACCGTTCACACCAGTTGAGATTCTTTGCAAATTTAAAATTTGTAAAATTTTGGTTTATTTTAAAAATTTTTTAGGTAGAAATTTGATTTTTATTATTTGATATTATTCAGGGCTGCTTTTAATGACTTGTTTTTGTGGCATGCGAATCGTTTTGCCCTTATACATTGTAAATGAAAAACGAGTCGTTTTCAGAGCATTATAAAGGGATAACGAGTTGTTTGCTCAAAACAGCTTTTGTGTGAACTTAGTATTAGCAAAGAGCGCCCATGGGATAAACAACTTTGGCCTGGAAATAATAAACAACCTTAAATTTGCGGAAGGTGCAAATGCAATTCATTATGTTAAAGCTAATTTCAATATTTTGCATTCTGGAACCATATTACTACGTGTTGCCAGATCCAAATTGAAATTTCCATCGGAAAGTTTGACTATTTCAAACATAATCGGAACGTTTTCACGTACGACCATCATTTGTGTCGTTTAGAGTGACTGAAAAAAATTTATTTGATAAGAAAAAAAATTAACTCGTAAAAATTTCCGTCCGTGCATTTTTACTACATTCGACGTGGAGTATCACGACAAGAGTGTATTCATGAACTAAAATCTCTGTATGGCGATGAAGCACCATCCTATAGAACCAAAAAAATTAATTCAGACATGGCCGACGCTCGCTTAAAGTCGAATTCCGTGAAGGTGAAGGTCCGTTGTACGGGAACTTTTAATGCAAGATCGTCAAGTGGCATTCCGTTAGAAATAGGCATCAAACCATCGCCTTTTCGACCGGCCAAAACGTATAATTGATGGGTCATCCGCCATACAGCCCTGACTTAGCACCCAATGACTTCCTTTTTTTCATGCATATTAAAATAAAAATTCGTGGTAAATGATTATGGACGCCAGGAAATGGTGTTGAAGCGATCAATAACTATGTTTTGGAGATGTATCAATCGGGAGTAGAAACAGTGCATTAACAATTGGTTTGACGACATGCATAAGTGTATAAATCATACTTTGAAAAACAACAAAACCATTTTTGATGGTAGAACACTCGTGCATTTAGAAAGTAAAATTCCCATAGACCACATAATACAAATTGTTAACAATAATAATTGATGAAATTAAAGAAAATGTACCTTGGAAACGTTGTTAGTGAAATGCTCTATACCTAAATATTATTTACTATATAATTTAAAATAGAAAAGAAGCATATCGGTGACTTAATATAAAAAGGACCTAAATCAAATTTTTCCCTCAAAATGTCAGGTGGATGCAATTGCAAATAGCAGATTTGTAACGATTTCAAGAAAGTGCCGAAGCCAAGTTTTTCATTCCCCTGTAAAGAAACAAAAAATGTAAGTAACGTTTTTTGTTTACTCTGGAAGACAAATGTCAGATACACCTTGCCCCTAAATTCCAGACGGATACAATTGCAAAAAACAGAGTTGTAACGATTTAAAAAAATATATATTCATACAGCCCAAGATATATTTATATCTAAGGCCAGGTATATCTTTATATAATTATATTATAATTATATATAATTATATATAGCAGATTTTATCTGGTTCCATGTCCTATTATTTACTACCAGATTTAGTTATATATAGCGGAAAATATAATTATAAAGGGTGATTTTTTTGAGGTTAGGATTTTCATGCATTAGTATTTGACAGATCACGTGGGATTTCAGACATGGTGTCAAAGAGAAAGATGCTCAGTATGCTTTGACATTTCATCATGAATAGACTTACTAACGAGCAACGCTTGCAAATAGATTTGGGTGAAATGCACGATGACTGCAGCAATGACTTCCACTGTTTGTGTCAAATATAGCCCATGTCGGTTAATGCGCTATTGAACTCCATGTAGATGTCGCATGGAATGCCACTTGTTGTATTCACATGTTATTGAAAATTTTTGTCGAAATTGTCAATTTACCTACGATTCATCATTTTTGCTATCACACCTGTATGTTATTTTTGTATGACATAACCTAAAAATTTGAGTTTTTTTGCTTTGATTCGATTGACTGTCAGAAGGAATAGAGCACTCTCTAAACCAAAAAATTACTTATGTTATTTTGCAAAGTGATTTTCATTCAGTAGTAGCCAGCCTTGAAACAAATAAGTATCATTAGTGGCTGGCTTCCCTGTATATGGCACACGATTCAGAGATGCCGCCTTCAAACATTAAGTTGCTGGTGGAAGCCGCTCTGTAGGTAAGAAAAGCCCCATTGTAGAAAGTGATGCTAATGCATCACTTGGGTCGATCCCATGGCAGCCGGTTGTACGCACCGTATTAACCCGATGGAATCCTTCATCGGCAAGGGCTGCCCCCTCAGTGTACGTCTTTTGGTCATGGGAGAGGCACATCCCACCGCCAGGCCTGTGCCGGGAAGTGTATCATGTTTGCAACTAAACTGCAACGATCTCCGTGGCAAGATCGATGAGATTGTGGATTTTATGAGTCGGAAGAACATTTTGGTCGCAGCGATCCAGGAGACAAAGTTGACCAACACCTGAAGCTTGGATGGTTGTCACGGTTACAATGTGCTACGTAAGGATCGCTCAAGGAATGGATGTGGAGATTGGCCATCACGTCTGCGCCTGGCGCTAGTGACCCCTACATGGAGTGCATGGGGATAGCAGTCAGGTCCGGTACTGCCGAGATAGAGCTATACAACGAGGACATTCCGCCGGTTGGTAGCTGTGTCCCAATTAATGGCCAAGCTTACAACCCCGACATACGTAGGTTACTATCTGGCCATAATCGTCTGGTTCTTGGGGACTTTAATGCGCATCACATAACGTGGCATTCTCCCTAGGTAACGACCAGCGTGGCACGGCTTTGGCAGAGCAGATTGAAGGCTCCACGTTTTGTACGGTAAATGAGGATACCCCCACTAGGATTACGAGGAGGTGCAGCAGCTCGCCAGACATTTCCATTGCATCCCCTGATCTCCTGAGTGACGTATCCTGGCAAGCCGTCATCTCTTTGGGGTCAGACCACCTTCCCATAATTCTCACCGTCGACCGACCACCCGACTTCATAACCTCTGAGCGCCGGACGTTTATCCATCAGAAGAAGGCTGATTGGACTGGCTTCAAAGAGTACACCAATCGTCACTTCAGTGAACTGCCACCCCCTCGGAAGTGGTTGTGCCGAGAGTAAATTCCGAGACATCATTTACGCAGCAGCCGCTCGCTTTATAGCGGCCGGTCGAATACCCCAAGTGCGGCCCAATTTCTCGGCGCATGCAGTGCTACTCGCAGACGAGTGATGTGATTCGTTGCATGGACCCCAATAACCCCAGAATCAGCGAGCTGAATCTGGAAATAAACAGAAAAGTCAACGCACATAAGTGAAATTTGTGGCTGGAACACTTGGAGCAATGTAACATAGGCACCGGTTTAGGCAAGCAGTGGGCTACTGTTAAGTCAGTCTCGAACCCCGGTAGACGGGATGACAGGACCTGTCACTTTTGGCGAAGTAACCGCAACTGGTCCGAAGAGATGTGCCAGGTTGTTCAACCGTCAATTTAATGTGCATCCCGAGAGTGACAGGGCACGGAGGAGAGCCATTCGCCGTACCAGTGGTCTCCGAGCCGATGGACAGTCATCACAATTTATTATCCAAGGCGTTAGGCCCCGACGGCATCTCTATATTGTTACTACTGTCCACAACCTGCCTTTTAACACTCTTATAGTTCCTGATGTCTGGAAAATGGGCAGAGTGATCCCGCTACTGAAGCCTGGAAAGGACCCGAGTTTGAGGGATTCTTACAGACCGATTTCCCTTCTCTCAACAGTAGCAAAGACGCTTCAGGCAGCGTCTGGGCACAGCCCAGGCTATGTGATAGGACGGTCCTCGTGACACTTAACCTATCGAAGGCATTCGACACGGTCAGTCATTCCAAACTATTTGAGGACATCACGAACACGTCCCTCCAGCCATGCCTGAAACGCCGGTCGCGATTTATCTGTGTGGTCGTCAGTGATTTGTGGAATTTAGGGATAAGGAGTCGAAGCACCGAAGAGTAAAACAGGGAGTTCCCCAATTTGGGGTGATTTCTCCACCACTCTACCTATCCTCCATTCCACCCCTCAAGACGGCATAGAGATCGTAGCATATGCGACGATTTTACGATCATGGCATCAGGCCCCCACCCATTGTTGACATCTGCGATAGGTTGAACGTCTACCTCAACGAACTTGCCTCATATTTCGCTGCAAGAAATCTGAAGATATCTGCAACCAAATCTTTAGCCACATTGTTCACTACAAATACGCTTGAGGTGAATACTGAGCTGACTGTAATGGTCGATGGAGAAATGATTCCGACCATCAAGTGTCCCGAAATACTTGGCAATACATTTGACAGCTCTTACACATTCTCCCCACATGCAACAGCAATTGACGATAAAGTCAAAAGTAGAAACAAGGTCCTCAAGTCACTTGCTGGCAGCACATGGGGTGCAGACAAAAAAACCTGGACCTATGCCATAGTAAAGGCAAATCTACTGAAACAGCCCTTCACGACCTAGTCGGCTGCATAGAGGATTCTTTCGCTTGATGTTGAATGTGCTTTTAATAATGTAAAACCGACGTCAATCATGAAGGAGTTGGAGTTTCTAGGCATCAACTCTACCGAAAGAAAGTTTAATTATAACTTGTTTACTCAAAGATGCATTACGGTAGGAGATCTGTGGATATAAAAAGATGGGTCAGCAGGAACACTTAAAGGAGGTGTACTATCTCCTCTACTTTGGAATATAGCCATTAACAATATATTATTGTCTCCGAAAGAAAAAGGTGTAAAAGTGTATGCTGATGACGTGGCAATTGCGGTTAGGGGAAAGTTTCCCAGAACTCTAAGAGACATACTTCAGGAAACTCTACGTGCAACACCTGCGAGACAGCCATTGGCAAAAGTTGGGGGTTTAGACCGCGCGTCATGCATTGGGCATATACTGCAGTTGCCCATGGCAGCCGGTTGTACGTACCGGATTGACCCGGTGGAGTTTTTCATCGGAAACATTGCTTCAACGGCGCTTCAAAAGTCCACCTACGGTTCAATACTCAACCGGATTGTGAATCGCAGCCGCACTGAGGACGACACCATCTGATGCACAGAATTTAATGCTGCGACCACTGCCGTGAGGCTAAGGGAGCTTTCTCTTTGGTCATGTGGCAGCTACGGATACTGTGCTACCCTTGTTACAATGCCCGATGTTCCAGGCAGTGTGGATTACACCTTACCTGAGCCGCTTTTTGATAAAAAGTACGGTACCATTATTCTTGATAAACCGATTGGAACTACGATATCCCTGTTACGAATGGTTTCAAACTAGACGACCGGGTGGGCTTGTCTTCTTGGCCAAGTCTTCTTCTGAGTAGTCTACCGAAAATTGTCCATTTGGTTTTCAACTTATTACGGAAGCTTATCGGATTCTGCGCTGGCCGTGGTATTCTAAACCTTATGTAATGATGGTCTGATCAGGAGTGCTCCATGGAGACACTGCAACCCTGAACCTCATCGATAAGTTTTCCCGAACATATCGTCACATCTAATACCTCCTCCATAATCCTATTAACAATGGTAGCGGTGTTACCAATATTAAGTGTTATTAGGTCGTTAGCATTCAAGAATTCTGCGACTATCCTAAAAACTACACGTCTAGATTTGGAAACTGCACCGCAGTCAGCCAAAAGGCTGCGGTCACCTGGAGGGCATCCCATTCCTAAAAGAACTAGGGCGAACAATAGTAAGATGAGTCCAAGAACCTTTGTTAATGTCGGTAGGGACAGTTTTGCTGATGGCAGTTTTATACAAATGAGAAGAACTGGGCTGCATACCTAGGATAATTGGAGTGAAATGCATCGTTGTGCGCTGAAAAAGATCGGTGAGATCTGGCTAGATTTAGTCAAAAAGGAAGACATTCCTTCTCGACCAACGCCGCAAGCTTAGATACCAAGGATTCCCCCAGATCCTGAATCGACACTTGGAAGACTAAGGGAATGTAATCCCAATCTTTCATCCACCGACTGGAAGATTGGTAGATTGGACGAGGCTGATGGTGACCGGAGACATGCAGTATTCGTACTAAACTCCGGCTGTCCTCAAGAAGACCGAAGGTGTTGTATCCTCCGAATTCAACAATTAAAACTGCCGGTATATAGAAGCGGTGGGGTTGGGGAATCAGGAGACGACCCAGCAGTTGTTGCTAAACACTTGCCTGAGGAACTATCGAACACAAAGTCCGGCGGATTGCAGGAGACTGAAAATCCCCTGCCACAATCGAGACAGGAGGGGATGGCATCGAAACAGAACCCGAGAAGCCTTGTGTGGATGGGTCATCCAGTTGGACTGGGCTCAAGGTGTGCGACAGCTGGGAAGCACGGACCTCAAAAAGCACCTCGACAGCAGCAACTGGTGAAGCATGTAAGGAGGAATCGTCCACACCGCAAGTATCCACTGTCCTGAGGAAGAATGGCTCCACAGCTTTCTCACCTGCCTCTGGATGCGTACGGAAGCTCATCATGACAAGATCTAATGAAACTTGTAAGGAAAAACTCCTGGCGGAATCAGAATTCTGAGTCCTGACTATGATCCGGTTTCTAGAGATAAATCTCCACCATTGTAAAGCCTTATCAAATATATTATTAGTTGCAATCTGGCGATTTTATATTAGTTTCAGCCTTGGAGAAGATACTGCAGAAATAATCTCTCGGCTAAACAGAATTAAGGAGGATTGGGATAACTTTCGGCACAAATTCTGCACGTCTATCCCTTCTAGACAAGAAAAGGAAATGGAAACTACGGGGGATGTAGACATAGTGATCAAGCGGATAACGAAGGCCCTAAATAAATCGCTTGCGTCAGCATGTTCTAGTGCCAAGCCAAGGGGCAAACAGCGACCGCCACTGGGGAACCCAGAGCTGGTTGGTCTACGGAAAGACTGCAGAAATCTCTTCAACAGAGCAAAAGCCATAAGAGCACCTCACGTTTGGGACATCTATAAGGCTGAGCTAAGAAAATATAGGGGTAAGCTAAGCAAGACTCAGAACAAATCCTGGGTAGAATTTTGCAACTCCGTGGAGGATACATCTGAGGCTTCTAGGCTAAGAACGATTCTACCCTCCAGACCTATTACTGTGGGGTATGTTCGGAAGTCAAAAATGTATGGACAATGTCTAGTGAGGAAACGAAGGCGAAAGATTTTCGTCGTATAAGTCTGTCATCCTTTATGCTGAAGACTTTTGAAAGATTGATAGAAACATATCTTAGAGCAAAGATCCCTGGAGATCGCCTGTCGCGGCAGCAGCATGCATATTGTAAAGGCAAATCCACAGAAACAGCCCTTCACGACCCAGTCGGCTACATAGAGGGTTCTCTCGCTGTCAAGGAATATACAATGGTAGCATTTCTTGACTTTAAAGGTGCTTTCAATAATGTAAAACCGACGTCAATCATGAAGGAGTTGGAGTTTCTGGCATCAACTCTATCGTAAGAAAGTTTATTAATAACTTACTTACTAAAAGATGCATTACGGCAGGCTTGGGATCTAAAATGATGGGCCAGCAGAGGAAAGCCTAAAGGAGGTGTACGGTCTCCTCTACTTTGGAATATAGCCATTAACAATATATTATTGTCTCTGGAAAAAAGACGTAAAAGTGGTCGCGTATGATGACGTGGCAATTGCGGTTAGAGGAAAGTTTCCCAGCTCTAAGAGGTATACTTCAGGAAGCTTTACGTGCAACAGCTAAGTGGGCTAAGCTAAGTGGGAATGTTCCATTTACATAAAGCCCAAAACATCTGGGTGTTTTGATGGACAGGAAACTGGACTTCAAAAACCGACATTTTGGAAAGGGCAAGAAAGGGAACTCTTTCCCTATACACCTGCAAGAGAGCCAATGGCAAAATTTGGGGGTTTAGACCGCGTGTCATGCATTGGGTTTGTGCCGCATTGTGGACTACACCATCTGATCAACAAATTTAATGATACATCTCATGTCTCTAAACGACCAGGAGGGCTTTGGGGTGTTCTCTAAAGATCTAGAACTGGTCATATCGAAAAGGTTACCCGTCCACTACATTGTGTATCAAGCGGAGATCCTTTCAACTAAGGAAGTGATGGATCCACAGAAATATCCAAGGATATCTCTGTGGCACGGTATCACAATGGACGAAACGTCTAAGTGAGTCTGATGCCAGACTGTCATTTAAACCTTACCTAACCTAACGCAGGTCCTAGGCCGAGGTTCTGTCCAGAAACTTTGTTCCGGGTCGTCCCTGGCTCCTAAATAAGGCAATATGAATCTTGTCCCTTGCAGATTTTCTCCATCAAAGCGTGAGTAGCTGTCTCGCTCCGGTGGAGTTTTATCTGGATGAGCTCAATCATTGGTCCTCCATTAGATGAGCTTCTTGGGAGTGGATGATAGTCTCATCGTCTGCTGCCTGTTTTTTAGGCTGCATTGAGTTTCGCATAACTGTACTGTCTGATGTTTTAATATTAGGTTCTTTGCATATCTTAATTTTCCGAATCTTGAAAAAGTCGGTAATGGATCCATCATCGCGTCCCCGTGCGTTAGACTGTATTGAGTCTACTGTCCCTGCACTGCCTGAGATCTTTGCCTGTACTAGTCTTCCAAATCATGAGTAAATGGGATTCTTGGGAATAGGTTATGTTCTCATCGTCGACTCCCTGTGCATTAGGCGGCATTGAGTTCTCTATCACAGCAGTGCCTGGTGTTTCAGCTTTATGATCTTTACCGGGAAGACTAGGATGGGTTTCCTAATATCGAGAAAGTTGTTGATGGTTCCGTCGTCAGGTATGAATACATTCTGCTGACGCAAAGCCAGTGTTAAGATGTCCCTCTATACTCACAGTTCATAATTCGTATGGGTGGACCCCCTTCAGAGTTCATTACATGTTCAGTAACCCAGTCGTTTACCAAATGCCTCACCTGGGACCAACGATCTGGTGGAATCCTACCGGATCCATATCCGATATCTGCTGTTGACTGCTGACTGCATAAGTTATCTCATCTCTGTTGTGCTTCCGTGCCACTCCGGCGAAAAAGCGCGGCTTCTTACCTTTTTCAGCGACCATCCTCCCCTTCTGTGATGACGGTGGCATCCTTTTAGAAATCACAGTCCTCAAAGAAGACTCATGGGCTGTGCGCACTCCCTTCATTGCTATTCCGATTTTGTCTCCCTCCACAGGACACTGTCTGGTGTCTCCATTGCGGGGGGCTGGCTTGGTCTTCCCAGAGTACTTGAAAGCGGAGAAATCTTTTTCTTCTTCTTCGGGAAGTCTGACTCTCTTCCAGCTTCCGTAGAAATGCTTGGAATGTCAGTTCTATACCTTCCAGCATTTTACGCTTTCGCGTTGCGGGTAAACACTCCTCTGTCTCCTTCGCCGTGCCCCTGATCGCTTTCTCGGTCTGCTTTTGAGCTTAGCAAAGCCATCGCTCGCTTCTGCCGTCATCCCACTATCCTCATCTCTCATTTGCGATGACTGTTTCGCTGACACTGTCGCTGTCTGAATTTGAATCAGAACTGTGCATCTCTCTGGTTTATTCGTCTCTTCCTCATTTGATAGTCTGAAGACTGGTTGTGCGCTTGAAGCATTACTCTCGACTGCAGGTGTCAAGGCACCCAGTTCTATACCTTCCAGCATTTTACGGAATCCTACTATAGGAAGCGAAGACAACATGCTACGGGCCGATACGGGATAACTATGAGCACCACACAGGCTGGAACTTTGAGCTCCGACTTGTGTGGTGTCCATCGTTATCACGGGAAGCTTAGCTGAAAGCTACCGGGCACGTCCACAGGTTGCGGATAGTGGAAAGCTCCGTTTTTATGCGGAGTAGCTGCAAATGCGGTCGCGGGCAGTCAGCGATTTTCGAGAGGAGAGTCTCATTAAGGAGTCAGATGGCACTGGCTCTTAATTAAATACTGAGTGCCAATGATACTCGAGATGACAAGGCGAATTATTGGCGCCTTCAAATAACCAATGGCCAACATCAGCGTCTGTTCCCAGGATAGGGGCCGCTGACGGCGAACGTCGGATCTTGGAGCAAGCGTATCGCCACAACGAGGGATACGTGTGCAATCCCACAAAACCCATGCGGTTGGGGCGCTGGGCCAGTAACTCGTCGCCGGAAAACTCAGAACTGAGTTGAAGAAAGAAAAAGGAAAGGGAAAGACGTGAGTGTGAGCGAATTGAGATGTACAGGAGTCAGAATGAAGACCGGAAATTCTACCAAAGAATTGAACATCATACCGGTGGCTTTGGTGCAGGCACATTCTCCTGCAGAGACAAAGAAAGAAATCTGGTAACTGACACAGATAACATGCTGAGGATATGAAAAGAACATTTTACCCAACTGTTA
Organism: Stomoxys calcitrans; assembly: GCF_963082655.1. Lineage (NCBI taxonomy): Eukaryota > Metazoa > Arthropoda > Insecta > Diptera > Muscidae > Stomoxys > Stomoxys calcitrans. The sequence continues at coordinate 154,079,929 of NC_081553.1, read as the reverse complement.
GTGTCCTTGGCGGTGAAGAGGATACAGTGACCCGACTAAAGAACAACAAGGCAGCAGGAGCCGACGGGTTACCCGCTGAACTATTTAAGACCGGCGGCGACACGCTGATAAGGCTTTTGCATCAGCTTATCTGCTTATCAGCTGGCTAGAAGAACGCATACCCGATGATTGAAACCTCAGCATACCATGTCCCGTACACAAGAAAGGAGACAAGACGGAATGTGCCAACTACAGAGAAATAAGTCTCCTCCCCATCGCATACAAAATACTCTCGAGCGTACTGTGTGAAAGATTAAAACCTAAAGTCAATGAAATAATTGGACCCTACCAATGCGGCTTTAGACCTGGTAAATCAACCCTAGACCAGATATTCACACTGCGCCAAATCCTGGAAAAGACCCGAGAAGGACAAATCAACACCTACCATCTCTTTGTTGACTTTGTTGTTGTTGGCATCCCTGCAAAATTAATAAGACTCTGCAGGATGACACTTGCTGATACGCGTTCCTCAGTAAGAATAGAAAAGAATCTCTCCGAACCATTTAATACCAAACGAGGTTTCAGACAAGGAGACAGCCTATCGTGTGATCTCTTTAATATCCTGCTGGAGAAGATTATACAAGATGCAGATGTGAATAGATACGGCACACTACTCACAAGAGAACACATGCTACTCGCCTATGCCGACGACATCGATATCATATGTCGGCCACCGGAAGTAGTAACTGCAGCCTTCGAAACAATCGAAAAAGAGTCAGTGAAAATGGGTCTGGCAGTAAATGGAGATAAAACGAAATGGATGGTTTCAACTCCCAAAAAGCCTTGCACAACCGAGCAGATAAAGAAAAGTGAAAGTTGGGAACCACAACTTTGAGACAATCAGTAACTTTATCTACATCGGTACGGCCGTAACCGAAACGAATGACACCAGTTTTGAGATTAAGCGAAGAATAATAATGGCAAACAAATGCTACTTTGGACTAAGTAAGCAGTTTAGAAACAAGGCCATCTCTCGACAGACGAATATTGCACTATACAAAACACTGATACTACCCGTGCTGTTATATGGTTCTGAAGCATGGGTACTTTTGAAAGCAGATGAGGCAGTGCTTGGAGTATTTGAGAGAAAGATTCTTCGTAAAATATATGGACCAGTTTGGGTTAATGGAGAATATAGGCGACGTATAAACCACGAGCTGTATTACGACGATAGCATAGTTACACGCATCAAAATACAACGGCTGCGTTGGCTAGGTCATGTTGTCAGAATGGATGAAGAAGCTCCAGCAAAGAAGTCTTTTGAAGGCAAACTGGAGTACACGCAAGCCGGGAGGACCAAAGCCCGATGGAAAGATCAAGTTGTGGGAGACACCTCGAAACTTGGTGTCAGAGATTTTAGAATGAGCGCAGAAGATCGAGGCGCTTGGAACGCTATTCTTCGTTCGGCTAGTGGAACAAATATTATGTTATAGCCAATTAATGTAAAGTAGTTACCTATTCCGTGATACAGATTTTTTTCTTCGAGGAGCGAAAAGAAAACACGTCCGCTTCACTCAACGGTTACTTACTATATATATATATATTATGCTTAAAATGGCAAACTAAGAATAACCGCACATGTTAGGCATTTTCGTAGCGGAAATTGTTTTTGCAGTGATTAAAAAATTGCCAGAAGCCATCCATTTAGATCTCATTTTACGCGTTTTTGAATCCATAATTTGTCTGTCTGGCTGCTGTTCGTATTTTTTGCATATAACAGTGCCTGCATTTAAATAGAATTATTCAAAAAATGTCGTTAAACTTTCTTACCTTAACAAAGGCGTAGACTTTAAAGGTGATCCGATTCCAACCAAATTGAAGACACTGTAAAGAATCTGCTCATATAATAAGGAATTTTGCTTGAAGTGAGCTGATGAGAGGTTGGGTGACATGTTAGCTTCCATTAAGTAAACTTTTAATTTTTCATCGACAATAAAATCAAATCGAATTAAATCGAAAAAATTTTGTATTTTGTAAGATTGTAAAATATTTACAATGTCCTTCTCCTTTGCTAAAATCGTGATTCGAATATAGTCTTCAACTTGGGCCCAAATTATCGATGGATCCAAATTTTGCTCGCTAACATATGCATCAAAAGAGTCGCGCATGCCACCGCCCAGGTATTTATAGTATTTTTTAAGAGATGGAAGTTTCCATGTGGGTAAATAATCATCCCCTACTACGTATTTGTCTATGTTCGAAGCATTAAAAGGATAATACTTTACGGGACAAAAACGAAGTAGAACATCGCCACTGTAGATGTAAATTCTTAGAGGGTTAACAGAAGTAATCACAACATAAACTCCAATATCAAACTTGTACCCATCAACTAGGAACGGAGTTTGCACAAATTCCTGAACGAACGTGTTATTAGAATTCAAATTGATTTGATCTGGGGATTTTATTATAATATTCCTGTGCTCATTATGTTTTTCCACGAATGTAGCTAGTGGATTTTGTTGGGTGTATTTGAGAAACTCATTTCTTTGCAACGGCAAACGAAAAGCGGGAGGTAGAAAAGGAAGCCTGGTCGTTGATAAATCGACTTTATTAGTCAGATAACCACAGCCAGGAAAATGATTTACAATTTGTTGTTTCGATAAATTTTTCATACGTTGTTGCATTTTTATAAATGGGTAATCGTGACACCACAAAACATCCCACTTTTCTTCAATGCTCACTCTGCGGTATCCGAATTTCTCAAAGATATCAAAAACATGTCTTAAGTGATCTTCGTTTGCGCTCCTACTATAGATTGCGTAGGTTTTTTCGGCATTCATTATTGAATTATTCACTATTTCACTTGTTGGTATACTTCTACATCTCCAGTTAAAATCATTCGTTTGTGGTACAAAATCAACAACGATAGAGGTGACTACAGAAGATACCAAAAACAGAAGAATTGATTTTAAGGGTATAACAATCTTATTTCGACCGTCTTCATTTTCCTGTACGTAATAAAAATATAAATCGTAAGTGACAATTATTGCTTTCATAGGCGCATTGTGCACCCCAAAAACATTAAAGTTAATTAATATTAAACGTTGCATGTTTTACCGAATGCCTGGATGATTCCTGTTTTTGTAACATATCCACTCTACTTAAAATAAAAAACCTAGCTAAAGTCTACGTATAGAAACAAAATGCTCCAAAGCTAATTTATTTAAAATGATTCGAGTCGCGTGCGCATCATTTACAAAACTTGCGACATGCGCAAACAATCGGGTCATACAATTTAGGCCCTGTTTTATTTTAGTATAAGCCTAGTATTGACTTCATTCGCAGCGAAAATGCATAGAAAATTATTTCGAAATCCAACGAGCTCTATTCTTTGCCAGATCTTAAACAAAAGCGAAACATGGTACAACTAAGAGGAAGCGTTAATGGTACAACAACCACAAATCATATGGTGCAATTCGCCATCTTACCATCAAGCTGATCGACGTTTTGCCAACACACTCAAAGAATTTTCGTGTGCGTGTGTATATACGTGTGCGTACATGAGCAGAGAATATGCGAGAAAGCAAATGACAACAAAGAGAAAGCAAACAAAAATCTGACATTTTAATACCGTCAAACTTGGCCGGCTGTTAACAGCTGTTCGCGTGAGACCACCTTTATAAATCCGCCTTGGGTAGAGTCATTAGCACAACAACAAAAATCTACCCCCAACGAAACTACCTTGAGAGGCAAATGCCGTAAATTGATATGTCAAAGTGGTTTTAGAAATAAACTTGGTTTTACAACTTATCTTTTGCAAATGTGTTTTATATTTGTATTTTCATCATTATAACACTGTTGCTTATGTGTGGAATATCAGATCAAATAGAACATATTTTTAAGTTTTTGGAAAAATATCAAGCCTTTGACATTTATATATACTGGAAATTCAACACAAAAATAAAAAAATGGAATCAGCTGTTTGCAGAGTTGATTGGAGCCAATCAGTGTTCACTAAAGACGGTTAAATCACTTGCCCAGCTGATGAAATATTGCAATTTCATAGTTGGATGCAAATACAATGTGTATGTCAAATGCTTTGTTTAGATTTTAAAGTTTTCTCTTCCTTTTGTCTATTTTTCAACATTTTTAATGTTTTAATTTATACGATTGTAATCACAAATCTTTTAATTTTTTGGATGCTGCAAGTGCCAATGCAAATTAGAACTAGAATGACATTTTGACAGAGTACAGAAGTTTGACAGATGAGTGGGAATTTCTACCATGATATAATTACCAGGTAGTGTACCGCAATCAGCTGAATATCATGGTAGTGTCATTAGCACAACAACAAAAATCTACCCCCAAAGAAACTACATTGATTGGCTAATGCCGTAAATGCAAATGTCAAAGTGGTTTTAGAAATAAACTTGGTTTACAACTTATTTTCTTCAAATGTGTTTTATTTGTATATTCATCATTATAACAGAGTTTTGTTGCTTGTGTGTGGAATATCGTATCAAATACAACATGTTTTTAAGATTTTAGAAAACAATCACATCTGTACTATCAAATCTTTGACATTTAGATTTACTGCAAAATCAAAACAAAAATAAAAAAAATTGCACTCAGCTGTTCGCATGACCTCACATTATAAGTGCATCTTGGCTGAGTATTATTTTTTCTCGCGAAGTTCACTATCTGTCAACGAGTTTTGGTTGTGTGTGTATCATAGTTAAGAACGATAACACACACAAAAACGAACAAGTAATATACACAAAATAAGAATTGCACTAATCACTGATTTGGACAGATAGTGCACTCAGTATTTTGTTGTTGGGCAACTGTCACTTCCTATAAATGAAAATATCTCGATTTCTACCTCCAACCCCAAAGGGTTGTATCGTTGATTGCGTTATTGTTGGGTAAGTGACACTGCCTTCTATAATTGTGCAATGGAGCCAATTTCGTGGGCATTTAATTACCTTGGCAATTAATTGAAGCGAAATTTGTATTGGCGCAGCGACATGTCGCTCAGAATGCGTGAGTTCATACGAACAGCTAAGTACATGTTTTTTTTTTGTTTGATTTTGCAGTAAATCTAAATGTCAAAGGCTTTATAAAAAAGCTGTGATTTTTTCTTAAATCTTAATAAGATGTTCTACAGGGTGGCTGATGAATATTGCTACAATGATGAATATTGCTACATTTTTTTTCGGTGTATGGAATACATTTTTCTTTTATTCATGTTAAATTAAATTATTAAATTAATTATTAAATTATTATTAATTAAATTAATTAATTAATTAATTAAATTAATTATTAAATTATTATTATTAAATAGAAAAAAAGTTATTACATTTTTTTTTGGTAGCGGCTTTCATCAGCCACCCTGTATGTGATCCAATATACCACACATAACCAACAAAACCGTGTTATAATGATGAAAATACGAATATAAAACATATTTGTAGAATATTAATTGTAAAACTAAGTTTATTTTAAAACCACTTTGACATTTCAATTTACAGCATTTACTACTCAAGGTAGTTTCGTTGGGCATACCTAATTGTACTATGATGTCTCTATTATTTTTCTTCATAATACAATCAATATTTCGTCCAGTTTGTTTTGAACTTATTCAAGAAGCTTATCGGATTAATTCTAAACCTAATATAGTGATGGTAAAAGAAAGAGTGTTCCACTGAGACCCTCCAATCCAAGGCGGATTTAAAATGTGTTCTCAATCGAATAACTGTTAACACCCGATCAGATTTGACGGTATTAGGTTAGGTTAGGTTGAATGGGTCGCCAACAAAAGGTGAGTTAACTCGGAGGCCGGTTTGACCCATTGTGGTACCGTAGAGAAAGAAAGGGAAGAAAAAATTGTGAAACCTCGTACTAGAGGTATACACGAATAAAAAGGAAAAGATAGGAGGAGTGGAGAAACCAGAGCGGGAGGTGATGTACTGCCTTTCCCTTCGCAAGCACGGACCTAACTACGCCGGAGTCTCTCTAGTCTAGTCTCTTCCTCATCCTCAGGCAAATCCTACAGAAGTCATTGTGTGGTATCCCTACCTATTATCGAACGCCAGCAATTCCCTTGTCCTCTTCCGGTCGATGACCGACCATAGCGCCTTCGCAATCCGGCAACCATCTACGTTGACCCACCTCGACACCGACGCCGCCCTGGTCATCCCCTCTACTGTGTTCAGTAGCACGACAAATGGGAAATTTTTATTTGCATTCTCTTTGTTGTTATCCTCTTTCTCGTATATTCTCTGCTCATACGCACGCGCACACAAATTTCTTTGTTTGTGTAAGCAAAATGCCGATTAACTTGATGGCAATATGGCGATTTCACCTTATGGCTTTTATGTCAGCCATGCCTCTTGACCTGAACTTCACCGATTAGATTTTCCGAACATTTCGCCACATCTATTTAATACCTCCTCCCTAATCCTATTAACAAAGTTTCCGGTGTTACCAATATTAAGTGTTATTAGGTCTTAAGTATTCAAAAACTCAGCCAGGGCTTGGCCCCGTTTATTAGTGTTGGTACTACCCCACGAAATGTGGTGATAGTTGCCATCGCACCCTATTAGTACCCCATTTCCTGTCTGTTTTGCTTTCCTCACCAGCCGTTGCAGCTCCAACGTGGGTGGCGGTGTCGGAGAATCGAAAGGCAGATAAAGTGATGACAGGTATGCTCCACCGTCACCACTGTTACATGCGACGTTGACAACTCTGGGGCTGTTTGACGGGTTCAATACATTCCGCCGACGCATAACGGAGCATAAAAATGTCCCCTCTATAATTTGCGCTCATCACTTGTATGGGTAGACCCTCTACAGAGTTCCACACATGTTCGAAAATTCGCTCGTTAACCAGTTGGGTGGAATCATACCGGGTGCACTGCCCATATTGATGACTGCATAAGTCAGCTCATCTCTGTTGTGCTTTCTTGCCACTCTGGCGTGAGAGGGCGGCTCCTTACCTTTCTCAGCGACCATCTTCCCCTTCCGTGATGGATGTGGCATCCTTTTGAAAGCCATAGTCCTCCTTGAAGACTCAGGGGCCGTGCGCGCTTCTTTCTTTCCGGTTCCGACTTTGTCTGCCTACGCAGTACACCGTCTGGAGTCTCCATTGCGGGAGGGCTGGCTTGGTTTTTCTAGAGTACTTGAAAGCGGGGAGCTCTCTTTCTCCTTAAGCGTTCAAGCAGTATTATTCTCTTCGGGAGATCTGAATGTCTTTCCAGCTTCCGGAGAAGTGCCTGGAATGTCAGTGCTATACCTTCCAGCATCCTGCTCTCTCGTCCGATTGCGCTGCCGGTACATATTCCTCTGTCTCCTTCATCGTGCCCCGGATCGCTTTCTCGGTTTGCTTTTGAGCTTAGCAAAGCTATCACTCGCTTTTGCCGCTGCTTTTCCCGCTGCTCTTATCTCTCGATTCGGTTGCGATGACTGTTTCATTGACACTGTCGCTGTCTAAAAGTCGGAAACACCACCTTCTCTTAAAGGTTGGGGACGAACTGTGCATCGCTCTGGTTATCGTTTATCATTTATTAGTCTAACGACTAGTTGTGTGCTTCAAGCATTACTCTCGACTACAGGTGCCAAGGCACCCACACCTATGAGAGGGGAGTACTACATGCTGCGGTCTGACGCTACCACCGCAACTGTTGGGTCTTTGGAGTTAATTTTCAAATTTTTCGTAACAGGTAGAACCATGATGTATTCATTTACAGGTAGTGGCAGTTGCCCAACAACAGATTAGTACAACTCTGATTTTGTGTTTGTTACTGTTGTGTTTGTTACTGTTGGGCAATATATATGACGGCCCTCAAGGCAGTGGGTTCTAGGGCAGTGAGGTCAAAGCGTGTGGCGGAGTTTGTGAAATCCCTGAATAGACTTGTTTCATGACATAGTGCTAATATAGATTAGCGCATACGACGGAGCCGTATTGTAATTTCTTTTCATCACATATTTTTCACTTTTTCATTTCCTTTTCATCACAGGTCAGATTGGCCACCGTGTAAACTTATCTTTTCAACCTAAACCTAAACTGCTAACAATAAATTGTGAAAAATTCTACAGAGAGGTTATACAATAGAAGAACAGCAGATTTCTTAATAAAAATTATTCTTTTCGAAGCTTCAAATTTTGGCTTCAAATGATGGCTGATACCATGACATAATTACCAAGTAGTGTACCGTAAACAGCTGAGTACAAAGTGCACTATCTGTCAACGAGTTGTGGTTGGGTGTGTGTATTATAATTAGGAACCATAACTCTCACAAACAATGAAAAAAGGCGCGAACTAGTAACATGCTCAAAATCATAGTTGCATTAGTCACCGTTATTACTTTTTTTGGATAATATAATTTGAAGGGAAAAAATTCTGATTTCATTCAGTAGGACATTCTCTCATTATTTATGAAAAAATCTTCATAAAATTGTTATGTTTTCGATGAGATTTTTGTAGTGTTTCAAAACAGTAACCGTGAAAAATGTTTGTTTTTAACTGTGGAAAACGAATGTAGCACTAGCCTTGACACGAAAACGGAACATAAAATATATACATATAGCCCATAAAGTCTGCGTTCACCTGACAAACTTTTATGATTGGTTAAGGACCATAAAATAAAATTATAAATCAAATCAACTCTTTTACATATATTTTTTCTTCATATTCCTAACATTAAAAAACAAAAACAAAATTCTAAGTTTGGTTAACCACTTTCACTCTAGAGATATTTAAATATGATAACAATTAAATATAAGCACCACAAAGTCTGAGTTCAGTAATTAAAAGTAAACAAAAGAGTTATTTAAACACAAAATAAAAACATATTAACACATTCCTAATATTTGGTAGGATAGCCACGTTGTTTTAAGACTGCACTTAGTCTATTTGGCATGGAGTTTTCTAACTTCTCTGTTTCCTCAGTTGCTATTTTTGCCCATTCTGCCTGAATGACACTTCGTAACATCTCCTTGCTGGTTATAACGTGCTGACGAATTTTTTCTCCAATAGAACCCAAAGATGCTCAATGGGGTTGAGATCTGGTGATTGGTGTGGTGTTTTAAGCTGCTTTGGAGTGTTATATATAGAAGCCAAAGCCTAACAACCTCCGATGTATGCTTTAGATCGTTATCTTGTTGGAACCAAAATGTCGTTGCTAACCCTAGTTTAGCAGCACTTGGTTTCAATCTTTTTTTTCAAAATATTGAGATAACCCCATTTATCCATTTTGGACTCAAAAAATTCTAATTGACCCACTCCACTAGCAGCCATACAACCCCACACCATAACTCCACCACCACCGTGCTTCACCGTTCCAACTAAATTTTGTTTTTCCAGCTCAGTCCCGGACTTGAACCACACTATTTGCCGACCAAAAATACAAAATTTGCTCTCGTCGGAGAAAATAATTTGTTTCCAGAATTCAGGAGGCTTATTGATGAAAGTATTAGCGAATGCAATCCGCTTTTGTCTGTTTATGACTGAAATATACGGCTTTCTTCGAGCAACTCTTCCATGGAATCCAGCTATATGTAATATTTTGCTAGCAGTTTCGCCACAGATGCTTTTTTAAACATTGTTTTGATATTTTCAACAATTTTGGTTGATGTTATACGAGGGTTGTTGCTTGCCATATTAATCACTTGGCGCTCTACTCTAACGGATAAGTTTTTTGGACGCCCAGGCCGACGCTTTGAATTTATAATGCCGGTTTCTTTGTAAATATTAATTACGAGCTGGACAGAAAAATACTTTCTCCCAACTGTTCCACCAATATTTTTAAAGCTTTGTCCTTCTTCCACAATTTAATAATTATTTTTCTTTCAGATATGCATATTTCCTTTCCTTTAGTTTCCATGTTTCCAAATTTATTATTTTTTTAAAAAAACACGTGTACCTATCACTTGTTATGATAATGAACTGAAACTGATCAATAATAAGAAGAAGCATCATAAAAAGTAACGGTACTTTCGAAGTAAACAAAGTGAACGTAGACTATTTGGTTGTCATAATTTCTTCTTATGAGACAAAAGTACCGTTAGAACAAAAAGGCAAAAGCAAACTTGTATTTTTGTTTTTGTTTTCTAATTTAAGAAATATAAAGAAACAACATATACAACAAAACTTAACTTTATTTATTTTTTTATGTTGTTTTTTAATCATTATAAAAGAAATTGTCACATGAATGCAGACTTACTTTTACGGAATTCTACATTCCGGTTACGGTCGACAGACGTTAGGTAATCATTTGTATGAGTTCATAAGTCAATATAAAACAGCTACACGTTTCCTACATTGAAATTTCGAAAATTTCGCTTGCTGGTATGCAGCTAATGAAATTTTCCTTGTGTACCAAAGTGACATAATAGGCAATGGTGACATTTTTCTTACAACTACGAATGAAAATATAACAGGTTTTACTTTTCATTGGTGTAAATCATTGCACAATTAAGATGTAGTGTCATTAGCACAAAAACAAAAATGTACCCTAGAGAAACTACCTTGAGCGACAAATGTGGTAAATTGAAATGTCAAAGTGTTTTTAAAAATTATCTTCTGTTTTACAAATTATCTTCTTCAAAAATGTTTAATATTTGCATTTTCATCATTATAACACTGTTGTTCTAAGATATTAGAAAAAAATCAAAGCAATGTTATTAAGCATTTCACATTTAGATTTACTGCAAATTCAAAACAAAATTTAAAAAAGTGTGTCAGCTGTTCGAATGACCTCACCTTATAAGTGCATCCTGGGTGTAAATGATATATTCATTTACAGGTAGTGGCAGTTGCCCAACAACAAAATATTGAGTGCACAACCTGTCAGAATCAGTGATTAGAGCAACTCTGAATTTGTGTATGTTTCTAGTTCGCGTCATTTTCGGTTGTTTTTGTGTTATAGTTCTTAACTATAATACGGACACACACAACCAAAATTTGTTGAAAGATAGTGCATTTCGCGAGAAAAAATTGTACTCAGCTGTTTACGGTACACAACCTGGTAATTATGGTGGAGGCCACTGCAGCGCAGAGGTTAGCATGTCCGCCTAAGACGCTGAACGCCTGGGTTCGAATCTTGGCGAGACCATCCGAAAAAATTTTCAGCGGTAGTTTTCCCCTCCTAATGCTGACAGCATTTGTGAGGTACTATGCCATGTAAAACTTCTCTCCAAAGAGGAGTCGCACTGCGGCACGCCGTTCGGACTCGGCTATAAAAGCTTAAATTTTAATCGGACTGCACTCATTGGTATGTCAGAAGTTTTCCCCTGTTCCTTAGTGGAATGTTCATGGGCAAAATTCGCAATTTTTACCTGGTAATTATGTCATGACCGCAACGATGTCGTAATTTACCCCCCAACGACCTTAAATCTCATGATAAAAGGAGCAATACAGGTTTGATAGGCAAAATTGGGCTCGAGCATAATCGAACGCCATATATATTCTCTATCAGCGTTGTATTTACAATAATACAACGCTTTGGTTTCACAACAGAAGTTTACACCGTTAGCCACATAACGGAAGTTTACACCGTTAGCCAATCTATTTATCACCTGACATTTCAATGCCCGAGAATTAACCAACGGTAAAGAGACCTTCTCAACTAGACCCTGATGAGCCATAGTATCAGGGGGCGAACTATCATTGACATTCTCGAGGAAAGACAATGACAAGGTCTATGTACGCCTATACAAATTTTATGTCGGCAACAACATTTTGATATAAACATATAAGTTCACACAAGTAGCATACTCCACAGGATGCATTTATAAGGTGATGCGAACAGCTGAGTAAAATTTTTTTTATTTTGGTTTTGACTTTAAAGTAAATCTAAATGTCAAAGGCTTGATAACACAGCTGTGATTCTTTTTAAAATCTTAAAAACATGTTCTTTTTGATCCAATATGCCACACATAAGCAACAAAACAGTGTTATAATGACGAAAATACAAATATTAAACACATTTGAAGAAGATAAACTGTAAAACAAAGTTTATTTCTAAAACCACTTTGACATTTCAATAAACGGCATTTGCTACTCAAGGTAGTTTCGTTGGTGATAGATTTATGTGGTTGTGTTAATGACACTACCTCTTAATCGATCATGCTCCATAAGAGTGAAAGTATAGACTTAGTGTCTCATGTTATTTTTACACACCCCACCACCAGCAGACATATGGGGGTGGTTTTGACACATACGTCAACATGAAGAAGAAGAAAGAAAATGTATGTTTTAATTGCTCCATGCAATATGAAATAAAGTTATTTGCAAATGAAAACGATTAATTAGGGCACATATGTACTTGATCAGCCAAACATGATTAAAATTCGGCCAAAATTCTAAATCTATGTTTGTCGCCATTTTATATCCTTTACAAATATTTTTCCGTTGCAACCATGGCGAAACAATTAAAGGTGGTCTCATTTGTACACCAACCACAAATCATATGGTGCAATCCGCCATTTTGCCATCAACCTGATCGACGGTTTGCCAACACACACACAAAGAAATTTGTGTGCGTATGTGCATACGTGTGCGTACATGAGCAGAGAATATGGGAGAAAAAAGATGACAACAAAGAGAATGCAAACAAAAATCTGACATCTTAATACCGTCAAACCTTACCGGCTGTTAACAGCTGTTCGCTGAGACCAACTTGTTAATGATCGAGCTTGCTCTCTTCATTCGGTGATAAAGTTACGTTAAGGTTTTTAGACTCCCGTCTTTGAACGGTCTTCACAGATGGCTCCAAGTAGGAGTCAGGGAATGGATCGGGATATACTACGGGACACACAACGTCGGTATGTCGGTGAGACTTTCGGACACGTGTACGCTCTTTCAGGCAGAGTTCTGTGCCATAACGATAGCCTCAAAAGATATTTTAGGAAGGATCGTCTTCTTAACTCAGTATTTATGTGGACAGTACGGCGGCGCTCAAGGCATTAGGTTCGACGACAATGAGATCAAAGTGCGCGACGGAGTGTTTGTTTTCCGTATATGATAATCTAGTAATTTCTTTTTATATCAACAAAAATTTGTTAAAAGAAGAAGAAAACTTTTCTAAATACACATTTTTGGTTTTTAAATTTTTTTAAACTTCAAATTTTATTAGCTGACATGAAAATGGAACGTAAAATTTTGTTTTTATTGAATTCTATTTTTCGGTTATGGTCGACAGACGTTCGGTAATCGTTTGCATGCGTTTTTATAAGGCAACACAAAACAGCTGACACGTTCTTCTACATTTACGGTGCATTTACGAGAGCATAACCAGGCCTTTAGAAATAAAATTTGTTTTACAACTTATCTGCTTCAAATATGTTTTATATTTACATTTTTATTATTATAACACTGTTTGTTGCTTATGTGTGGAATATGGGATCAAATAGAACATCTTTTTAGATTTTAGCTAACACAGCTGTATTATCAAAACTGTGACATTTAGATTTACTGCAAAATCAAAACAAAAATAAACAAATTGCACTCAGCGGATAGCATGACTTCACCGTATTAATGCATCCTGTCTGCAACCGAAAATTTCGCTAGAGGTGCACAACCAGCTTAAACTGGGTATGTACCACGCCATATTAACACAGGTAGTGTTCAGAAAACAGCTGTACCGCAATTCTGTAACTTATAACGAACATCGTTTAGTTAAATATGTCGACAAAAAAAAACGTTTGCACCAACGATTTTGTTATTCTTTAATTCCTCATTAACAGAAATTGTTATCTATTTATTCTCCCTGGCAACTCTACCCAAAAAACGAAAAACACAAGGAGGAAAATACAAAAATAATAAAAAATTCTTCTCAATCCTACTTCTTTAATTTAAAACATCACAAGTCTAAATAAAATATACACAATTATTTACGAAAAGTGCTATCAATACCAATTTATTAGTATAAAACTTTTACGGACTTTATTTTCATATCAAGAAGCACACGCTTATTAATTCATTGTACACATAGAAATGTTTAAAGAAAAACAAGAGAAAAATAATTTAAAGTCATCGTAAATATTAACTTCATTTATTTCGTTAAAGTAAACACCAAATAATTGTTCGTCGTTAAGTTATCAAATTTCTATTCGTCAGCGAAAACAGCTTATTTTAACGTTAATTTTTCTATTATCGCTTTTCAACTAAACGATTTTCGTTGAAACACTACTGAATTCCACTACTGAGTACAATTTTTTCTCACGAAGTGCGCAATCAGTCATCGAATTTTGGTTGTGTGTTATAGTTAAGAGCCATAGCAAACGAAAAATGGCGTGAACAGGTAACACACCCAAAAAACCTTGAAACCCTGTATTTTTGGGGCTGTACGAGTATATATTAATAAGGTGAAACTAAAAACTTATCCAAATCACATACTGCACTCCCTTCATGGAATTCATAATATAGCTTCAGAACTATTGTAACTACCAGATATCGAATTGTATGCTTAAGTCGAGAATGCAGTATGTAAGGACGAGTTGAAATTGCCGACACATTAAGGTACCAAACCATTGATTGATACTTTGCCTGATGTACTTTTTCATCATCGCCTTTACAGCATATCTGGAAACGACCTTCAAGGGAAGTACCAGAGGCTTGCAAAATTTCATACCATAGTTTTGCATTATTTCACGGATTTACTGGCTAGGGCTCAATTTAGCTGCTCTATTCTCTCCGCATTGCTCTACTTCCATACTTATGGCGAAACAATTGAAAGTGGTCTCATTTGTAAAACATCCATAAATCATATGGTGAAATCCCCCATCTTGTTATCAAGATGCCATTTCAAAAGTGAAAGAGCAAAGAAACTTGCGCTCGTTTGTAAACGTGTACAGGTAAAACAAGAGAAAAAGAAACACAAACATAGAGTAAGTGCAAACAAAATTGGGGTGATTTGTTGGGAATGTAAACACAGAATTGACATCTTTTTAAATCCACCTTGTTTCATACCCAAGAAGTGGATATGAAACAAAGTGAGATTTCCTTCTTGATTCAAAGAATTTGTAATTTTTTCTCAATAAGTATATAAAAATTCTTTTGGATTTATCGTCGATAAGGACAATGTACTTGAAACCTCTTATTGAACATGTCCTGAAAGGTCCGCTTACGTCGGTGTACCGATCCCAATAACTTCTTCGACTTTGTTTGCGATTCATGTAAGAATGGCAAATTAACGTTAATTATGCTAGCCATACTCGTTCTGCAATTTATTTCATATGTTGTATTGCCTTGTATAGATTGATAATATATTCAGTTTTCACGTTGAATGTCCATATAACAGAAATAAGCGGAAATTATTGGTGACAAAATTTTGTTTTGTGTTTTCACGATGCCCAAAAACAGCACAGCCACATTCGTTCCGCAACAAGTCGTTTTCTTACGTAAATTAGACGGATCGCCAAACTTCTAATAATGACTAAGTATTTGTTAAGGCCAAAACATAATGAGCGCGTTGAGCTTTGTTTTGAGCGTTGCATTGAAAAATGCAACTTCGTAAACAAATCCCACAAAAGCAAAGCGCTAAAGTTAAAAAACTTTTAACTTGACGCCAAAAAACACTACTTCAAGCATGCGTGTTTTTTTTTTGTAGAGTTGAATTTTTTAACGCAACGCTCGCAAACAAAGCTCAAAGCGCTCATTCTGTTTGACCTTTAATCATGATACAATTAAAAGGTATCGTCATTAGCATAACAACAAAAATTCACCCCCCAACGAAACTGCTTTGAGTGCTAAATGCCGTAAGGTCAAATGTCAAAGTGGTTCTAGAAATAAACTTGGTTTTACAAGATGTCTTCTACAAATCTGGTTTATATATAAATTTTCATCATTATAACACTTTTTTGTTGCTTATGTGTGGAATGTCGGATCAAATAGAATAAGTTTTTAAAATTTTAGAAAAAAATCAGAGCTGTGATATCAAGCCTTTGACATTTAGATTTACTGCAAAATCAAAACAAAAATAGAAAAAGTAAAAGCGTGCTAAGTTCGGCCGGGCCGAATCTTATATACCCTCCACCATGGATCGCATTTGTCGAGTTCTTTTCCCGGCATCTCTTCTTAAGGCTGGAACTACGTTCCTTTTTACGGAAAAATTTCCGAACATCGTTCTCTCGGTGGTTTGACAAGGTTGATTTTTTTGGGTTTCTTGGGGCAAAATGTTGTCATTTACATATAAATAAATTATATGGCATCAAACAAGTTATGCTTATGTGTACACACAAATGTGAGTGTATGGGTCGTACTGAAATTCATGTATGACTTTGTAATGTCAACCAAACCCACCCCTTCGTAATTAATATATAATGAAACACAAACCAATTTAAAAAGAGACGAATTCAGCATTTCGTTGTAAAAATAATTAGATTGTGTAGTATTTTCACAGTTATAAGTTAAATAAGCACAACTTTTCAAAAGCCTTTGTCAGCACCTTCCATTTTCATCCAAATATTGTTGTTGTAATTGCAAGACCAAAAGCGCAACACATTTTTCACAAACATTATTTTGTATAGATTGATTGATTGTGAAAGAAATATTTATTTTACTTTCGAGTGTATTTACTTATATTAAATATTCTTATTTATGCATCCACAAACACTTTATTTTTTTCCAACCAGAGTAAATGCATGTGAGCAACATCACTAACATTAACAAACACCCATTTACAATTAGAAGTTTGACAATCGCGTTTATTTTACGTAAGAAAATGACTTGTTGCACAGCGACTCTAGTTATGCTCTCAATGGGCTTCCCGAAATGTAAATTTTCCCGAGATGAAAAAACAAGTTATGTCGAAATGAACACATTTTGGCAAATTTTTCCATTTATAGTACCGGCCTTTAGGCAAAAAAAGGATAAAAGAAAAGATTTGTTCTGCTATTAGAGCGACATCAAGTTATGGTCCGATTCGGACCATAATTAAATTATTATTGGAGACCTGCGTAAAATTTCAGCCAATCCGAATAAGAATTGCGCACTTTGGGGCCTCAAGAAGTAAAATAGAGAGATCGGTTTATATAGGAGCTTTATCAGGCTATAGACCGATTCAGGCAATAGTAAACACAATTATGTCCGTCGTACAAAATTTCTGACCAATCGGATTATAATTGCGACGTCTAGAGGCTCAAGAAATCAAGATCCCAGATCGGTTAATATGGCAGCTATATCAGGTTATAGACCGATTTGAGCCATGTTTGGCAAAGTTGTTGGAAGTCATAACAAAACTCATAATGCTAAATTTCAGCCAAATCGGAAAAGAATTGCGCCCTCTAGTGGTTCAAGAAGTCAAGATTCAAGATCGGTTTATATGGCAGCTATATCAAAACATAGACCGATATGGCCCATTTATAATCCCAACCGACCTACACCAATAAGAAATATTTGTGCAAAATTTCAAGCGACTAGCCTTAGGTTAGGTTGAAAAGAGTGTGCAGATATTAATCCGCCCCATGCCACTATGGACACACACCTAAGCCAGTAATCGGCTTGTTGTGCGCTCTAAAAACTATAAAGTAACCACTAAAAAGAAAATGTTATGTTAGGAACTCCGTGCTACTTACAAAATCCTTAATTGTTTTCAATACCACTCCCCTAAGTTGGTTGATGCCTGATTTGTGTCTCCACCTAAGTGCCGGTATCTGTTGGACGCGAAAGCCTGCCATCATCTTCCCCGCATGCCATACACATGGTATCACTTGCCGCACCGATTTTACATAAGTGAGCTCGTAGTCCTGTGTCCCGTTATGATACCAATAGCTGTACAGACCTCCTTCTTGCTTCCTTTCATTAATAGCCTCGTCTTCTCACGATCTGGATCCCCGCATATGATTTTCGGATTAGCGGCTAGCGATACTCCTTCGAAAGTTAGCGTGCTTTCGGCAGACAGACCGACGGACGGACATGGCTAGATCGACATAAAATATCATGACGATCGAGAATATACTTTATAGGATCTCAGACGAATATTTCGAGTAGTTACAAACAGAATGACGAAATTAGTAAACCCCCATCCTATGGTGGAGGGTATAAAAATTTTACTCAGCTGTTCGCATGACCTCACCTTATAAGTTCATCCTGGGGTTACAATTTATCGTATCGATATTTTTCTGGTTAAAGGGTAGTATGCACCTCTAGCGAAATTTTCGTTACTATAAAGGCCATAACAGAATGAGCGCGTTGAGCTTTTTTTTGAGTGTTGCGTTGAAAAATGCAATTCTGCAAAAAATACGGCAAAAGCATTGCGAAACAGTAGCTGTGTTCGGGAACTCAATTTTACTGGAAGTCGTTGGAGTACTTAATTTCCCAGCAGAAGAGAGCGCTAGAGAGAGCAAATTTTGACAGTTCGAAAATAGAGAACCTGCAAATTTCAACTGGGACATTTTCGCCAGCAGAAATTTGCAACTTTGAACAGATGTTTTGTAAAGCTCAGCTGTTTATGAAAAGCAGCTGTTACATAAAAATACAAAAGCTTACACCAAAATGGATCAAAAAACAGAGGTAAGTAAAAAATAAAATATATTGTTGATTGGTAATAATAAAATTTGCTTTTAATGAAGGTTCAAGGCAGCAGCAGTTCAGGTACAGAAAACTCGACAAATGAAATTGTAATTTTACCTCAAGTCGGTTGTTCAACATTATAAGGTAAGTGCAGAAAGTGCGAAATTATTTGAAAAATTAAAACATTGTATCCTTTCAAATGCCAAAAAAGAACAATTATTGGTTTCTTAAGTGTTTTGATGGAATCATCCTTATCGGAAGGTTACGATGAAACCAACACCGTTCTTTTAAATTTGTTAAGGATGGAAGATGCTGCCATGGGATTTAGTGGTGGGCAGTTAAACAAGTGGTGCACATTGGGATTGTGCTTCGTGGATAGCTTGACATCAGTTGTCGCAGCAATTTGTCTAGCCATAATATCCGAAGCATTAGGTGGTTAGTCCAAGGTTTCATCGCCAGCACACCACGTGCTGCCGACAAGGGACTTGAGAACGTGGTTTCTACTTTTGTGTAGTCCTTTGCAGCCTTCGAAATGCATGTTGATGCTCGGCGAATTGGCGAATCAACGGGAGGGTCGGGAGGAGTTGTCCTTCAAGTGTTTTGGCTACTGATGAGAGAAGGGAGATCGTTTGTTACGGTGCGGTTTATAGGTTATAGGCATCGGCTGGACGATAAATATCCAGCCGGTAGAGATTGGAACTATCCCGTTTGGTTTGCCCTTAACGCTAATCTGGGCATCCCGTATTTAATACCTTTACTTACCTTCTAGCTTTGTTCCTTACCACCTTTTGAAATTAGCCTAAGCCAACATTGTTATTTCTCTTTTGTAAACGTTATAAAAGGAAATCTTTATTCCCTTAGCTTTAGAGTACATTTGATGAAGTGATAAAAAGAACAAAATCAAATCTCCAATTAGAAAACCAAAATGAAGGAAAATTTAAAAGGATCAAATTTGTAGAAAACTTAAAAATGTTTATAAAATGAATGGTATAGATGGAGAGTAGAGTCCAATAATAATAATATCCATGACAAATGGCATGAGACGACGCTTTCTCACAGGGTAATGGCCTCCAAAACTCCTTGGAGCCTTTTTCCTTCAAAACCGCCTGTGTAGTCTTTTTTTTACTTCCTTATTATTTATTTATTTTTTCTTTTCCGGTCGGACAAGTAACTAGGGAACGATATTATCAGGAAGACCACTCCCTTGTCCAACCGCACATCTCGAAAAAGGTAGTTTTTCCCATATGTTATTTTCTTCTTTAGGCACACATATATATTTTAATATATATAATACAAAAAAAATTAAATAAGTTTGTCTTTGTGTTTTTTTTTTCAGGTCGTCCGTCAAGGTCCTGGCCCGGCAATACCGCTGCACCCGTGAGGGCTGTCTCTTTCACTGTCCACCAAACGAGCCGAAGCATCGCAAAATTATTTTTCTTTTCACACACACGTCTGCCAGCTCCAATAGTCGACATCAAAAGAGGAGGAAACCGGCAAGGAAGTTAGCCATTTTCCTCAAATTTCCCGTCATGGCAGGTCTTTGACCTTTTTCTTCCTTGACGATTTTCCCCCTTCTTCCATCCGTTTCAACCATTGAACATATGACATGCACAGGGTTGTTATCGTGTGCTAAAATTATTCACAATAGGGTAAAACAAGGGGGCGTAAGAGGTCTGCCCACCGTCGGAATCGCTCACACAACAGTATGGACGACTCTCCCTTGCTAAAGTCCTTTCCAGGTTTTAGTAGCGGGATCACACTGCCAATCTTCCATACATCTGGTACTATACGAATGTTCAAAGACAGGCAGTTGTAGGGAACTCGACTCCAGGCAGATCCAGATTCTTCAGCGTCAGTGTAGAGATTCCATCTGGGAACAGCGCCTTGCGAGACTTGGTGCCACGGATAACATTCGTAGATTCTTGCACGATGATTTGTGATGGCTATCCAGCGGCACGGGATCACGGATACGACGAATGGCTCACCTTGTCACTCTCGGGTCAATAAATTGACGTTTATCTAAGGAAAATATTTAACAAGTATCGTTAGCATTTTTTATTTTAAAACAATTGTTTTCCTAAGCAAGCAAATAAAAAACCAACCAAAACAAAAATCAACTCTTATTCTGCACATTTTCACTGTAAGTCTATAATACATGCACAGTAACTCTGCGATTAAGATGGGGTGCGGTCTGAGTCAAGTCTATTGTTGTAGCAGTGTGTTGTACACTGATGCGGTAGCGCTTGCTGATGAATGACTCCATCTGGTTAATACGGTACATACAAACGGACGGCTGGCCGATCAAACAGCTGACTAATTGTGGGAATGGTGAAAAAAATTAGTCGAAAATAGTTGTGAACGGAGATGTCCAACTTTGCACACCAATGGGCCTTGTAGGGCCCTGAAATATTGAATATAGTGTCGATCGGACACACATCCTGCATGTTGGCGTTAATGCCTACTCTGTAGTAGTTGAGGCGGCTGCATCTGCGGGATCGTAATTGAGGCAAAACTGCTCTGTTTTGCTGGGGGAGGTTAATTTCTTGAGGTGCAATGGGTGGCGGTCGTTCTCCAAGGACTACATTCACACGGTAGCTATTCACCGCATCTGCATTATTGTTTTCTAGACACGCATCATATGGTACTTCATCTATATGTTCTCTCTTGTAGCGATTAACCTCTCGCTCTAGACTATTTAGATCCTCCTTAAGGCTGCTGGGCCGTGTATAACTATCCACAATATAATGACTTAGATGGTCCCCATGATAATAACTCACAAGGTATTGCTTAGACGTGATTCTGATATGAATGTTTTTCCACTGCATGCCTCATAGCTGTAGAGACACACTGGCGCTGCATAACTTACCACAGACCAGACAACTCTTTTGTACATGGTTAACAAAGTATCTTTATTAGCACACCAAGAGCTGCCGGCAAGGGATTTGAGGATCTTGTTTCTACTTTGTGTGCGGTGTTGGCATGCAAATCAGTTGTTATGCTATATAGTCTTCGAAATCCTTGGTGATGCTCATCGAATAGAATTTCTCCAAAGAGGCGCGGGAGGAATAGTCCCTCAGGCGTATTGGCTACTGGGGAGAGAAGGGAAATCGGTCTGTACGACTCCCCCTTGACCGATTCTTTCCAAGCTTCATTAGCGGATAACTGCTCATTTTCCAAACATTGGATTGTTGTTGTTGTAGCAGTGTGATGTTTCGGATACGACGAATGACTCCCCTCATCACTCTGAGGTTGCTCAAAAAATTTACAGTTTAACTACCTGGCGTATCTCTTCGGGTCAGTCCAAGATGCACTTTTAGGCGAGGACATGCGAACAGCTGAGTACAATTTTTTCAATTTTGTTTTGATTTTGCAGTAAATCTAAAGTTCAAATGCTTAATAACACAGCTGTGATTTTTTTTCTAATATCTTAGAAAGATATTCTATTTGATCCGCTATTTCACACATAAGAAACAAAACAGTGTTATAATGATGGAAACGCAAATATAAAGCACATTTGAAGAAGATAAGTTGTAAAACAGAAGATAAGTTTTAAAAACACTTGCCGCTTAAGGTAGTTTCTCTTGGGGTACATTTTTGTTGTTGTGCTTATGTTTTTTACAAATAAAAAAACGAAACAAAACAAAAGTTAGATGTTATTCTGCAAATTTTAACTGAAAGTTGTTCGCGTACTTATACTTGCAAGTTTTTTAAAGAGTTTAAAATAGTCCTCACTCTCCCGCTTTTTTTTCTGGAACGTGAAACAGACATGTTGTTTCTAGTATTTCCTCGAATTTTTTATTGTTATTTGTTGTGTTTTTATTATTTATATTGTTTTTGTTTTGTTTATCTTTTTTCCCACTACGCTCCGACAAAAATTCTTCCGTTCCGCTCCGGTAGTTTTTTAGCTCCGCTCCCCCAATATTTTCTCCATCCGCTCCCGCTTTTATATTTATATTTTAATTGAAAATTTGTTTTTAAAATTACCATTTGTGTTAAAATTTTCTATGAAGTGATATATTAATTTTGTCATTACGTTTACAACACCAAGCAATATTTAACTCCCATTACATGTATTCTTGATCGCCGTCTATATCCTTATAAAGCCCCTATATAAACCGATCACCAGACTGTACTTCCTGAGTCCCTAGAGAGCGCAAATCTTATCCGATTCAGGTGAAATTTGGCATAATTTCTCCTACGACCTCTAACACCTGTATAATCCAAATTCGCGATTTTTCTTCTGAAGCGTATTTATTATTTGCTTTGACTGAAAATGTGCAAAATTATTTCTCCTATAACCTCCAATATTCATGCCAATTGTGGTCTGAATCTGTGTTTATTGCTCCTATAAAAACAGGGTCCTAATTCTCGCGCCCGTTATCGACCGAGTTTGTGTTCGATTAATTATGTTGAATCATGACTGACGGTCGTAATTTGCAAAAACAAAATTATCGATTTCGGGAGAAAAATCGATTCGCTGTGCATATTTTCCTATCTCAAAGGTAAACAAAGCAAATGTGATTGTTAAAAAAAGTTATCGCTAGTAAAAATTAAATAAAAACTGTGTTTCAAACAATGTGCTATCGTTTTTTATAAAATTTTACTATATTTACAAAATAATTTGTTGTTTTATGTGAAAGAGGACTAAAAACTATATGACTAATGTCGCCTCTAACACAGGCAATGGTGCTCCATTGGTGTTTATTTTTTTCAGTCAGGCACAAGGAAAAGAGATTTTCCTTGAAAAAATATTCTTACTTTACTTTAACTAACTTAACTTAGCTGCATACATTGTGGGCAGACGCACTAAATTTAGACGACTTATTTGGCATTTTCAACGCTCCCATTCTGTTTAGGCCTTAAGGGTTGGTATTCTATTCGCCTTTCGGAAAAGTCGCTGAAATTTTTAATTGTTCCGCGAGCGGAATTTGACAGCAACCAAATGTTTTTGTTTCTATACCAAAACACGTTTTTGTTATCTGCACTTATTATTTTCTCTATTTAAATTATTTTATTGCAAAAAAATTAAGAAAAGCGAACCATTGAAACCAATAAAACATACAAAAACGATGCTCGCGATGCTTTCAAGCTTGTCACTTCGACTTTTTGATAATTTTCCTCACTAAGCAGAGTACTACTTTTCCGCCTATTTTTAGCCAACGTTTCGCCGACTTTTTTTTATGGAGTTTGACAGTATCCCGCTGGAAAAGCAGATCAGAATACTCAGCTTAACTCCTCGTTAAAGGGCAGTATGCACATCTGGCGAAAATTTCGTTACCATTAGAAATATTGGGTTGCCCAAAAAGTAATTGCGGATTTTTTAAAAGAAAGTAAATGCATTTTTAATAAAACTTAGAATGAACTTTAATCAAATGTACTTTTTTTACACTTTTTTCTTAATCAAGCTTAAAGTAACAGCTGATAACTGACAGAAGCAAGAATGCAATTACAGTCACAAGCTGTGAAAAAATTTGTCAACGCCGACTATATGAAAAATCCGCAATTACTTTTTGGGCAACCCAATAAATTGACATGTCTTAAGCGAAATTTTCGTTACCGACACCCAAGATATATTCATTTACAGGTAGTGGCAGTTGCCCAACAACAAAATATTGAGTGCACTATCCGTCAAAATCAGTGATTAGTGCAACTCTGATTTGTGTATGTTACTAGCTCGCGCCATTTTTCGTTTTGTGTGATATGATTCTTAACTATAATACACACACACACAACCAAACTGAAAGATAGTGCACTTCGCGAGAAAAAATTGTACTTAGCTTTTCACGGTACACTACCTGCAAATACGCAGCTCAAATTAAATGTTTGCGTAACAGGGCGACATACTAGGCATTGGAGAATTTTTTCTTACAAATATGAATGAAAATGTATGTTCTGATGGGCCCATGCAACATGAAATAAAGTTATTTTCATACAAATGAATATATGATGCTCGATATGACAAGGCGAATTGCAGGCACTTTTAAATAACCACAGTATGTTCGCTTTATTTTTTCTTTCTCTTTTCATCTAGGGGAAACTTACATTCCACGACCCCCAAAAAGAGCACAACCACTGTCTTTGCGCAACAAGTCGTATTCTTACATAAAATAAAAGAGATCGCCAAACTGCTAATTGTACAAATTGTAATGGCGAAACAATTACAGATGGTCTCATTTGTACAACAACCACAAATCATATGGTGCAATCCGCCATCTTGGCATCAAGCTGATCTCGTTTTGCGAACACATAAATGATTTATGCTTGCTGTACAAATGAGACCACCTTTAATTGTTTCGCCATGCAACTACGCATGAAAGATTTTTTTAATAGTTTCATGCAACATGAAATTAAGTTTTTTGCAAATAAAAACGATTAATTATTTATTTATATACTTTATCAGACAAAAATGATTAAAATTCGTCCAATATTATAAATTGATTTTTGTCGTCATCTTGTATTCTACACAACTATGTTTCAGTGGGGACATAAATGTCTTGCCTGTAGCCCAAGGCGGATCTAAAAAGGTAATCTAACGCGAACAGCTGTTAACAACCGGCCAGGTTTGACGGTATAAAGATGTCAACTTTTTGTTTGGATTCTCTTTGTGTTTATCTTCTTTCTCGCTTATTCTCTGTTCATGTACGCACACGTATAAACACACGCACACAAATTTCTTGTTCGCAAAATGTCGATCAGCTTGGTGACAAGTTGGCGGATTGCACCGTATGATTTGTGATTGTTGTACAAATGAGACCACCTTTAATTGTTTCGCCATGCCTGCAACCGAAAATTTCGCAAGAAGTGCATACCCATCTTATAGGTTTTCAGTATTCACTAAAAAGGTCAAAAGTCATTTGCCCAGCTGATGAAATATTGCAATATTAGAGTTGTATCGAAACACACTTCTATGTCAAATGGTTTGATAAGATTTTAAAGTTTGTTCAACATTTTGTTTATTTTTCCACATTTTTGATGTTGTAAGGTACTATATTCGATTTTCGCGATATTTTTCGCCGATTACTTTTTTTAAATAATAAAATTTAAACAAGAAAACTTGCTGATTTTATTCAGTAGGACATTCCCTCAATTCTTATGGTAGATTGTTATTTCATTATTGTTATTTTCGTAATATTTTAAAAAAGTAATCGTGAAAAACGGGTTTTCAACTACGAAAAACAAACACATTTCTGCCTGAGCAAAAACAAGCCAAGCTATTTTAAATAATCAAAATTAATTGAAAATTACCTATGACTTGCATTAAAACAATTGTTTAGTAAACTTTCAATAACAACAAAATTAAATTAACATTCTGTGACATTTTTTGTTATATCATTTTGGCAAGACTGGTTTAATTAGCTCACGCACGTTTCGTGTTTTGTTTCACTGTCAAACATGTTTAGTTTGGTGTATTATTTAACCATGAATAGTCTTACAAATGAACAACGCTTGCAAATTATTGAATTTTATTATCAAAATGCGTGCCCTGTTAAGAAAGTTCATCGCGCGCTTCTTCCATTTTATGATTAGTTTAATCGACCCACTAAAGCGGCTATTCGGGCTATTGTGACTAAATTTCACACCAAATTTACATTTTTGGACATTAAACCACCTACCACAACGCAGAGTTTTTGGTGAATGGGAAAGTTGACCGATGATCCACTTTTTTATCGAAAAATTGTGTTCAGCGACGAATCTCATTTTTGGCTAAATGTTTACGCAAATGAGCAGAATTGTCCATTTTGGAGTGAAGATCAGCCAGAAGCATTGCAAAATCTACTAATGCATCCAGAAAAAGTCACAATTTGGTGCGGTTTATGGGCTGGTGGTATCATTGGACCGTACTTCTTCCAAGATGATGCGAATCGTAACGTAACTGTGAATGGTAAGCGCTGGCGTGTTATGATTAATCAAAAATTTTTCACCATTCTAACGTCATGTTTTACAAACCCTACAACTTTGATATCAAGCGGCACACAGCCAAGTTACATTCATTTACAGGTAGTAGCAGTTGCCCAACAACAAAATATTGAGTGCACTATCTGTCAAAATCAGTGATTAGTGCAACTCTGATTTTGTGTATGTTAGTAGTTGGCGCCATTTTTCGTTGTTTGTGTGTTAAGGTTCTTAAGCAAGACGGATTTAAAAAGTTGGTCTCACGCGAACAGCTGTTAACAGCCGGCCAGGTTTGACGGGTTTAAGATGTCAGATTTTTGCTGTATTCTCTTTGTTGTTATCTTCTTTATCGCATTTCTCCGCTCATGTACGCAAACGTATACACACACTCACAAAAAATTCTTTGTTGGTGTTGGCAGCAGTTGATCAGCTTGATAACAAGATGGCAGATTGCACCATATGATTTGTGGTTATTGCACAAATGAGACCACCTTTAATTGTTTCGCCATTGTTTTTAACCATAATAAACACACACAACGAAAACTAGGTGACAGTGCACTTCGCGAGAAAAACTTGTACTCAGCTGTTTACGGTACACAACGTGGTAATTATGTCATGCAACGGCCAACTTTATGTAGAACATCTGTCGTTAGGATTGCCATGAAATGTTTTTCACAAATGAGTGTGCCCACCCGCAAAAGTCCTCTAATGTGAATGGCAACATAACTTTAAAACCATTTATATATAAAATTGCGTGCACATTTCTCAATACATTTTATTTGACTTATATGAACACTTGTTTTGCAAATTTTGTGTATACATATATGTTACAATTGTCTATCTAGTACAATAATAAAGTAAAACACATCATATGTATAACCTTTTTCGTCGTCAGTGCGACGCATAAAATTCGTTTCTGCCGTCATACGCTAACCGCTGATGTCTCGATTAGGTTTGTTCTTTGGGTATGTGAAACATGTTCGCGTCACTGAAATAACGTCTAGCTCTGTCGCTTTAAAAATTGGTTGACGGTGTGCCAAACTAAAGGGAGAATAAAAGAATTATTAGGAGTTTCGGATTTGCCGGTGTAACTGCATTGCTAACTATATGAAAATGGTAAGTGAAATAGTTTTTACTTTAAGGTACAAATTGTTTATATTCTGTCTAAGTCTGAAGATATTATTATGCATACCACAAATAATGCCAACGACATAAGTAAAAGCGTGACAAAGAAGGCATCGTCCAGTGATATGCCGGCAACAACAGCGGAGGAAATGACCTCACGCGATTATTACTTCGATTCTTATGCCCACTTTGGCATACACGAGGAGATGTTAAAGGATGAGGTTCGAACCATAACGTATCGAAATGCGATGTACCACAACAAACACTTATTTCGAGGAAAAGTAAGTTAGAAGATCTCATTAGATGAATCGATTTAATTTTAAAAATGTTAAGGTGGTTTTAGATGTCGGCTGCGGCACCGGCATTTTGTCAATGTTTGCTGCCAAAGCGGGAGCCTCAACAGTAATAGCCGTCGATTGCTCGAATATTGTGGAATATGCACGCCAAGTAGTTATTGACAATAATCTAAACGACGTGGTAAAAGTTGTTAAGGGAAAAATAGAAGAAATCGAATTGCCCAACGGAATCGAAAAAGTTGATATTATTATATCTGAATGGATGGGGTAAGTAGAGTTTGAGCTAATTGTCATCGTGATTTAAATATTAAAAAATTATTTAGTTATTGTCTATTTTATGAATCAATGTTAGACACAGTATTGTTTGCACGTGATAAATGGTTGACCGCAGATGGAATGATGTTCCCAGATCGTGGTACACTGTACATAACAGCCATAGAGGACCGACAGTACAAAGATGAGAAAATCAACTGGTGGGACGACGTTTACGGTTTCGACATGAGTTGTATTAGAAAAGTCGCAATAACAGAACCACTGGTAGATGTGGTTGATCCGAAGCAGGTGGTATCCACATCTTTCCTTATAAAAGAAGTAGATTTATACAAAGTTAAAAAATCAGATTTGGAATTTGTGTCACCATTTACTTTGGTCCTTAAGCGAAATGATTTCGTACAGGCCTTGGTTACCTACTTTAACATCGAGTTTACCAAGTGTCATAAACGTCTTGGATTCAGTACATCTCCTGAAGCTACATATACGCATTGGAAGCAGACGGTCTTTTACTTGGACGAATACTTGACTGTTAAAAAAGGAGAGGAAATCAAAGGCACATTTCAAATGAAGCCAAATGAGCGCAATAACCGCGATTTGGATTTTAACATTGAAATACATTTCAAAGGAGAACACTCGGAAGTGCATGAGAACAACACATATAGAATGCGTTAATAAAAGCTTAAACAACTGTTTCCACAATATGTTTATAAAGAAGTAGAACGCTTAAGTCGTAGATTGTAAGTTTTAATTACTACTGAGTTCTTAAATGCAAATAACTGTTCTTCGCACTTTCACCTACCTGTATCTCCTTTTTCTGTGAATCGCCAGTATATTGGCTATCTATAGGGACATACTCTTTGTCAACAACAAGAATCATTGAATCAATATTTCCCAATATAAATAATACTTACAAACCTATGTTTCATGTGAATACTTTATGTCAAACTTCGAAAAACCTAATTGGAATTTTACTTTAAGAATAAGTACATATTAGTACATAGGCAATAAAACATATAGGTATGTGTTCTGGGTTTCACTTTCCCCTAAAACGAACTGCTATTATCACGTTAATAAAGTTTAACAATTTCCCAAATTTTCATCAAAACTAATCCAATAATTAATTTGAACATTTGTGTGATAATAACAAATTGATTTGAGCGGAAATGTGAAAATGTATGAATTTGGCTATGAATTGGAACGATTTGAAATCTGGCGGTGTTTTGTTTTTCTTAAAAGAACTAAAAAAAGAAATCAGAAAATAGAAAAACGAGCAAATTAATGAAAAAATCTCGAAGTCAGCATTAAAATGACATCTTCTCTAAAGACAAAATTATAAAGACATTTCCTCCAAAGAAAAATATTAGATAATTTTCAAATGTCAACAGTTAATAAATTTTTCTCTAAAACCTAAATTTATTCAATTTCCCTCATTAACATGGTTATATCTAATCTATATGATTAGATCAGTGGTGCCCAGAATGAAAAATTTCTTTGCGCTAGAGATTATGCTCAATTCACACGTACGTTTATGCTCTTTGTTTCAGTCGTTGTTCAGACAGCAGCGAATGAGTTTAGGTGTACGCATAATTTTTGCAATTTGTAATATTACCCGGCACGTGATAACTATGAGCACCACACAGGTTGGAACTTTAAGCTCCGATCTGTATGGTGTTCATTGTTATCACGAGAAGCTTAGCTGCGACCTTTGTACACTTAAACTTATGTCATTTTGATCTCTCGTTATTCTGGTTCCAAAATTTCGAATAAGAAGCAAAATGCTTTTCTCTTTCCATCAATTCCATTCGTTACTGATTTGAAAGGCTACCGTTTCTTTTGTGCCTTATGGCTGGTACGATATTCGTTTTTAACTGTTCAATTACGCGATTACTTTTTTGAAACATTACGAAAATAATAATGATAGAATAACAATTTTATCAAAAATTTACCATAAGTATTGAGGGAATGCCCTACTGAATGAAACCAGCAACTTTTTTTGCTTTAAAATCTATTATCGGAGAAAAATATCGCGAAAGCCGAATAAAGTACCAGCCTTTAATTGGCTTCTAGATACTGATTTCACGAAAGAACGATTGTGAATTTCAGATGTCATACTAAGTGAGATCTTGTGAATTTATGTGGATGCTTGCATATTTATTGTAATTGTTTCAGAGTACTTTTCAAATAAAATTTAGAACTTTTTTAGACCTTTTGTATCTTGTCCCCAAATTTCTAATCTTTTGTATTAAAACAACCCTAAGTTAGACTGCAGTTTTCAAAATAAAGTCTTCAAGCTAATTATAAGATTTTATAGAAAAATTTGTTGCCTTGATTTGAACAATTTGTATAAGAGAAAACCATTCGTCTGTATGTATCTGACGATTTAAAATGAAAAATATCCGCCAAAGTTGAATGCATTAATCGATTTTAAACGATCAGACTGATGTCAGAATTTAAATTCGGGTTTGAGGTTATCTTATATATTCGGACTAAACTTCCCCGCAGAAGTTGATTAATCTATTATTTGAAAATAGATTAACAGATCATTTGGACGTATAGCGTGTGTATGTAGTACAATTTCTGAATTTGATTGACCGTTATATACTCTCCACTAAGAATTTATTATGTTCTTTGAACTACATTCATTTATAAGTGGAATTAAAATGTTATTCTCATCACATAGGAATTGCATTCTCCAGGTTCTTGACAAGTCAAGATCGGTTTCTTACGTTTGAGGTCGTTACAAATTTCATTTGTATAAACAAACATAACTCTGAATCGAAAATTAATTTCCAATAAATTTTCTCCGAACTTCACTCCAAAACCAAAGCCCAAGCGACGAAATAAGTTTTCATTTTCATTTTCCTTAATCTGAATTTTACAGCTCACATTTACCAAACTCTTAAATTTGAGTACTGGTACTTTGTGAGTACTGAACCACAATTATTATCTACCGCATTCACTTTTTCTTAACTATTGTTTATTTTTGGAATTGAAATTTTACATTGGGAAAGTTTTTTTACTCCTTGGTTAAGTTAGATATAAAAAAAAGTGTATATTAATTTAAAACGAGTAAAAACGGCCGTGCCGAACTTTCAATACTCACCACCAAGACATAATAATCATACTATCTACTAATCACTCCACTACAATACCCATAGTTATATCTAAATAGGGGCTGGTCTCGATCTATTTTATTCAGATCCCGAGAACTCGTATACAAATAACAGTTTCAGCGAAATCAGGCAAGAAATCCGCTTTTTTTTTTGGAATTAAGACCCTAAATTAGAAGATCGGTCTATATGACAGCTATATCTGTATACTTTGATCTGATTCATATTTGATTCGGATGTCGGGAGGCTAAAACAACTCACTGTTTCAAATTTCAACGAAATCGGCAATAAATAAAGCTTCTACGGGCTTTAAACCCTTAGTCTGCAAAGTGGTCTATATGACAGCTATATCTACATACAGTCCGATCAGAACCATACTAATATCGAATTTTGCGAGGCTTAAAACAACTCACTGTTTTAAATTTCAGCGAAATCGGGTAATAAATGCAGATTTTATGGGCCTTAGACCCTTAACCGGCAGATCGGTCTATATGGCGGTTATATCTAAATATAGTCCGATCTGAACCATATTTGGTCGGATGTCGGGAGGCCTAAAAGTACTCACTGTTTCAAATTTCAGCGTAATCAGTTAAAAAAAAAACTTTTATGGGCTTCAGACCTTTAATCAGCAGATAGGTCTATATAGCAGGTATATCCAAATATGGTCCGATTCGGCCCGTTCAAGAAGGCGTATCTGTACCATATTTCAGCTCAATATTTTAAGGCGGTAGAGTGATTACAACAAACGGACGGACAGACACACGGACATCGTTAAATCGTCTTAGAATTTTACGACGATCCGAAATATATATACTTTGTAGAGTCGGAAATTGATATTTCGATATGTTGTGTAACGACAGGTTTCCCCTCGTGTGCTGGGGTATAACTCGCGGGGGAAGGGTTCGTCACAGAAATTTATATTTGCCGAGACTAGAGTAGAGAACACGGAGTTTGTTTGGGATTCCACAATCTGTTTATTTGACTTTGGGCTATAACAATAGTTAGTGTATAAAGGCGAATACTTAACGCCGAGGCCTGGGGCGGCACTCGGAAATGCGGGCCAAAATGGGTAGTGGTTGGTTGATGTCGTTGGAGACCTGGAACAGTTCTCCAATCTCCGAGGTGTGTTAGCCCACAGCTACACCGGTAGGGTATCACAGTGGAAGTCGAGAATGGCACTCACGGGGCGGTGATTTGGGCAGCGGCGCGGGTCGATGCTGAGTGGTGCAGGAGGACGAAGTGGAAGACTTAGTACAGTACTTCCTACACGGTTGCTAGGTTGAGGCCAACGGCCAGTGGTTTGGTTACGGGGCAGCCGGAGTCAGCACTTCCAAGCGGAACGGTGGCGTTGCGGGGTTCGTCAGGGTTATCCGTCGAGAAAGTCGGGGTTTTACGCTGCAGTGACCACGAAAGTCCATGTTCAAACGGCAGACGGCTCAAAAGGCAAAGTTTAACAAGCATTTACGTTGCAGTGACCACGAAAGTTTACTGTGTACGCGGCTCACATGGCAAAGTTTACCAGCGCTTTTACGTTGCAGTGACCACGAAAGTTCACTGTTTACGGGGATCAAACGGCAAAGTTTATCAAGGCATTTACGTTGCAGTGACCACGAAAGTTCACTGTTAACAGGGCTCAAACGGCAAAGTTTATCAAGGCCACCACGAAAGTTTACTGTGTACGCGGCTCACACGGCAAAGTTTACCAGCGCTTTTACGTTGCAGTGACCACGAAAGTTCACTGTTTTCGGGGCTCCCACGGCAAAGTTCACCAAAGCTTTTACGCTGCAGTGACCACGAAAGTTCACTGTTCAAACGACAAACGGCTCAAAAGGCAAAGTTTGACAAGCATTTACGCTGTAATGACCACGAAAGTTCACTGTTCAAACGGCAAACGGCTCAAACGGCAAAGTTTAACAAGCATTTACGTTGCAGTGACCACGAAAGTTCACTGTTTGCGGGGTTCGAACGGCAACATTTACCGATGCTTGTACGGAGCAGTGACCACGAAAGTTCACTGTTTACGGGGTAACACGGCCAAGTTTAACGAATATCACACGGCGCGCGAACACTGTCACTTTTGTCTTTGTCTATGTCACTAAGCACTTGTTCACTTTACTCACCGATATTTCCTTGGCTTCCCCGCTTCGTCTTGGGTTCGCTTCCGATGCTTGACTTCTGATCCCCTTTGCCTGTCCTTGCCCTCCTTTTATATGCTCATACTCATCGCAACATATTTTCCAATTCACCACGGCAGTGCTAGTCCAACACAGAATATTCCCTCTTACAGCATACCCGCAGATGTGCGTATATTCGCTGCTGCTGCCGGCTGACCACCGCACAAGCATAGCCTTTGTACGTACCACTAATGTATGTACGTTTGTTTGACTATCGTTGCTGATTACATACCAAGTGGAGTCGTTGAGTCTGGCTGCTGTGTATATCACTGCATTTGGCTGTGATATTTGTTGGTGGGCCTACGGTAACTTGTTTTGATCACTTTTGAAAATAATTGTAAACAAGTATGAGGGCCATTTACTTTTTCGGGAAATCACTGCCTGCTTGCATAAAGTCTAATTAAGGAACATAGTAAAATTCACTATATAGATATATACGTTCTAGAGGTGTCGCATTGCGGCTCGCCGGAGGCCCCTTATCATTGAGCTTAAACTTAAATCGGACTGCACTCATTGATATGTGAGAAGTTTACCCCTGTTCCTTAGTAGAATGTTCATTGGCAAAATTTGCAAATGTTTGATTTACGTAAAGTACACATGTCCCCCTGAACTAATTTTCTTGTGTAAATTTTTAGTGCAATTCATTGTGGTGGATTCCAAAAATTCGGGAAGATAAGCACGATTTTAATTTTTTTGTGAAATATAGTATATTTAAAAAAAATTTAAAAATTTTGCTTTAAATTTCTGGGGGGCTAAAATTGTTCTCGGCCTAAGCCGTCTAAATTTAATACGTTACTCCCATATTGTCATGATTGATCTATATATTAAATTGGCGGTTTTTGGGGGTGCTAACCCTGGGCCCACCACCGGAACAACGGATACCAAAATCTTGCTTTTAGGTTGAATAAGAGTTTATCGCATATTCCTAATCTACTCCCAAAACGTTTCATTTGAGCCCCAGATTAGCATGAACTCCAAAAAGCCTGTTTGAAGGAGTGGGTGCTGGAACCCATGTTTTAATGTAATATTCGTCTTCTACTCTTCAATACCTTTCATTTGATATCCATATTGTCCCGACAAATCCACTTTTGATTTTGGGTGGTGTTTTTAAACGTTCATTTCGAGTTATTTTTGATTTTTTTTGCCATAAAGATCACGTTTGTACCTATTGCAACCATAATTAAAAAAATTGTCGATGCCGTCGGCGACAAAAATCGAATTGACATTAAATCCATTTCGACTTTTTTGATTTGAAGTCAATTATTCAACTTTTTTAAACAGTTAAAGTCGACTTCGACTTTTTTACACAAAAAATCGATTAATGGATTAGTCGAAAGTATACCTACATAGGAAGAACAAGTAAAAGCTTGCTAAGTTCGGCCGGGCCGAATCTTATATACCCATGGAGCGCATTTGTCAAGTTCTTTTCCCGACATCTCTTCTTAGGCAAAAAAAGATATAAGAAAAGATTTGCTCTGCTATTAGAGCGATATAAAGATATGATCCGGTTTAGACCGGATAAAGATATGATCCGGTTGGAGACCTGTATAGAATGTCAGCCAATTCGAGTAAGAATTGCGCCCTTTGGGGGCTCAAGAAGTAAAATAGAGAGATCGATTTATATAGGAGCTGTATCGGGCTATAAACAGATTCAGACCATAATAAACACGTATGTTGATGGTCAAGAGAGGATCCATCGTACAAAATTTCAGGTAAATCGGATAATAATTGCGACTTCTAGAGGCTCAAGAAATCAAGA
This sequence comes from Stomoxys calcitrans, assembly GCF_963082655.1. Taxonomy (NCBI): domain Eukaryota; kingdom Metazoa; phylum Arthropoda; class Insecta; order Diptera; family Muscidae; genus Stomoxys; species Stomoxys calcitrans. Next base: position 154,044,807 of record NC_081553.1, on the reverse strand, counting down.
TCCCAGATCGGTTTATATGGCAGCTATATCAGGTTATGAACCGTTTTAAACCTTATTGGACACAGTTGTTGAAAGAAAAAATAAAAAACGTCATGCAAAATTTCAGCCAAATCAGAAAGCCATTGCGCTCAGATAGGAATTGCGCTCTAGAAGCTCAAGAAGTCAAGTCCCCAGATCTGTTTATATGACAGCTATATCAGGTCATGAACTGATTTAAACCATACCTGGCACAGTTGTTGCATATCATAACAAAATACCTCGTGCAAAAATTCATCCAAATCGGATAAGAATTGCGCACTCTAGAGGCTCAAGAAGTTAAGTCCCAAGATGGGTTTATATGACAGCTATATCAGGTTATGAACCGATTTGAACTATACTAGGCACACTTGTTGGATATCATAAAAAAACATCGCGTGCAAAATTTCATTCCAATCGGATAAGAATTGCGCACTCTAGAGGCTCAAGAAGCCAAGACCCAAGATCGGTTTATGTGGCAGCTATATCAGGTTATAGATTGATTTGAACCATACTTGGCACAGTTATTGGATATCATAACAAAACACGTCGTGCAAAATTTCATGCCAATCGGATAAGAATTGCGCACTATAGAGGCTCAAGAAGTCAAGACCCAAGATCGGTTTATATGGCAGCTATATCAGATTATGGATCGATTTGAACCATACTTAGCACAGTTATTGGATATCATAACAAAACACGTCGTGCAAAATTTCATGCCAATCGGATAAGAATTGCGCACTCTAGGGGCTCAAGAAGTCAAGACCCAAGATCGGTTTATATGGCAGCTATATCAGATTATTGTCCGATTTGAACCATACTCGGCACAGTTGTTGGATATCATAGCAAAACACGTCGTGCAAAATTTCATGCCAATCGGATAAGAATTGCGCACTCTAGAGGCTCAAGAAGTCAAGATCCAAGATCGGTTTATATGGCAGCTATATCAGATTATGGACCGATTTAAACCATACTTAACACAGTTGTTGGATATCACAACAAAACACGTGGTGCAAAATTTCATTTAAATCGGATAAGAATTGCGCACTCTAGAGGCTCAAGAAGTCAAGACCCAAGATCGGTTTATATGGCAGCTATATCAAAACATGGACCGATATGGCCCATTTACAATACCAACCGACCTACACTAATAAGAAGTATTTGTGCAAAATTTCAAGCGGCTAGCTTTACTCCTTCGGAAGTTAGCGTGCTTTCGACAGACAGACGGACGGACGGACGGACGGACAGACGGACGGACGGACAGACGGACGGACGGACATGGCTAGATCGACATAAAATTTCACGACGATCAAGAATATATATACTTTATGGGGTCTCAGACGAATATTTCGAGTAGTTACAATCAGAATGACGAAATTAGTATACCCCCTTCTTATGGTGGAGGGTATAAAAATGTTAATGATATTATTGATTTTGTCATAATATATGTGAAAAAAATGTTTAAATACGTCCCAATTAAACTTTTCATAACATTTATGAAAACGTTTCATAAATCTCAATTCAATGTCATAATATTTATAATAATCAAACATAGTTTATGAAAAGTTGTCATAACATTTATGAAATTTAAAAAATGAAAATTTTTCATAAGATTTAGGAAAAAAATTTCATAAAATTAATAAGAATTTTTTTATAGTTTTCATTACATTTATAAAAAAGAAAATTAAAATTTAAACCTTGGATATTTAGTTAAATTTATTGAGATAAAATTTGTATATAAATCTGGGTACTATGTTGTAAAGATATGTGGTTAGAATATCGCATATCCTCAGATTTATTTCATGTTGCAATTTTTTTTTTGTACAAAAAACACTATATTATCGGCAGTACTTACGTTTTACTCTTTTCACTTCACTGTAATGTTAAAAAACACCCAATAGCTTCAAGATTTTATGTAGAATGAATGACGCAGAGACCTAAATGTGCATGTTGTCAAGTTGTGCATTGTTGTAATGTAAAAAATGCACGTAGATATGCGTGTGCGTGTTTTTCATTTTGCACATAACGAAAGCTTGTGAGCAAAAATGGACAACAAACAAACAAGAAATAGTGACAAAATGCTGAACTTTTACCAAGTATACATTAAGTGTTTTACTTGAACATGACTTGGAAAATTCCTCTACCGAATTTTTTATAAATGAGATAATTTTCATTGTATACCAACGTCGACATATTTCAATAACACAATTTTTATACTTATGATAAAAATTATATATTTGTATTTATGATAAAAATTTCATAAATATAAGAACTTTTTATCATAAACGATCATATTTATACATTTTCTTTCATTAAGAATTTTCATAATATATATGATTTCTTCAGTAATATAATAAAACTTTTCATAATATTTATGAACAAAAGGTTATGAAGCCCGATCATTACATTTATATTATAGTAGAATGCTTTGCAAATGGAGTAACTGCAGTTGGAGTCGCGGACAATCAGCGGTATCAAGTGGCCGGGCGTCACCTACTCTTGTTTAAATACTGAGTTTCAGCGATACTTGATATGACAAGGCGACTTTAAATAACCAATGGCCAAAACACGGCCATCGATCCTATGAATTTGAGCAGAATCGCTACCTTCACATACAAATGTGACTTTGAATCCCATGGCAGTCGGTTGTACGCACCGGATTGACCCGATGGAATCCTCATCGGCAAGGGCTGCCGGCTCAGCGTACTTGTTTGTCTTTTTATTCGTCATGGGAGAGGCACATCCCGGATTGCATTCTCCGCACGCTTCTGGTCCGTGCCGGGATTGAAAAGAAATCCGGACCCTGGTTCTGTTCTGTTTGCCAGAACCGCCTTCATCATCGGTCGGTGTCGGTGAGGTGTAACCGGTGCATGGAGTGTGTACATTTTTGATCTTGCTCTGGCCTCACTTCACTACGGGAGTATAGTCATACTGGCTATGTCGCAAGGTGCTGTGCGAACATAGCCAACAGTGTAGATCTACCTTAAGGCTTCTGGGCGGTGGGTATCTACAATATGATGATTTGGATAGTTTCTGCGATAACAGCCCAAAAGGTATTGCTTAGACAGCATGTAGTTATGTCTTCGCACTGGTAGGATATTTGTCTCCTGATGGAGGTGGTCCACATGGGAACTGAGGAGACAGCCCGTCGCAGTTCGGAGGGCGGCATTCTGACAGATCTAAATATTATTCCACTGCGTGTCACAAAGTTGACGAGACCACACCGGCAAATTGCTTTGTACGTGGTCAACAAGGTTTCTTTGTCTGTACCCCAAGTGCTCCCAGCAAGTGACTTGAGGACCTTGTTTTTACTTTTGACTTTATCGCAGATTGCTGTGGCATGTGAGGAGAATGTGTAAGAGCTGTCAAATGTGACGCCAAGTCTTTTGGGACACTTGATGGTCGGAATCATTTCTCCATCGACCATCACAGTCAGCTCAGTATTCACCTCACGCGTATTTGTAGTGAACAGTGTGGCTGAAGATTTGGTGGCGGATATCTTCAGATTTCTTGCAGCGAAATATGAGGCAAGCTCGTTGAGGTAGACGTTCAACCTATCGCAGATGTCATCAGTGGGTGTTGGGCCTGATGCCATGATCGTACAATCGTCCGCATATGATACGATCTCTATGCCGTCTGGAGGGGGTGGAATGGAGGATAGATAGAGGTTAAACAGTGCCGGAGATATCACCCCACCTTGGGGAACTCCCTGTTTCACTCTACGGTGTTTCGACTTCTTATCCCTAAATTCCACAAATGACTGGCGACCACACAGAGAATTCGCGACCCATCGTTTCAGGCCTGGCTGGAGGGACGTGTCGAATGCCTTTGATAGGTCCAGTGCCACGAGGACCGTCCTATCACATGGCCTGGGTTGATTGAAGCCACGGCAAATGTGTGTGGTGATGGCACGCAAAGCTGTTGTTGTGCTGTGCAGTCTCCGAAATCCATGTTGATGCTCGGCGAATGGCCTACGAGGCTCGGGTGGAGTAACTATGTCGTCGCACTATGTGACCTCCCGACCTCTTCCGTACGGCAATTTACGCATCGGCAGCATCCCAGCCCAAATATTGCCAGGCCAGTGCCGGGAAGTGTATCGTTCTTGCAGTTAAACTGCAACGGACTTCGTGGCAATATTGATGAGATTGTGGACTTTATGAGTCGGAAGAGCATATTGGTCGCAGCGATCCAGGAGACAAAGCTGACCAACCCCTGCAGCATGCACAGTTGTCACGGTTACAATGTGCTACGTAAGGATCGCTCAAGGAATGGAGGTGGGGGATTGGCCTTCGTAATACACCATTCCGTGCAATATAGACCTATCTCGCCTGCACATGGCGCTAGTGACCCCTACATGGAATGCATGGGGATAGCAGCCAGTTCCGGTACTGCCGAGATAGAGCTATACAACGTGTACATACCGCCGGTTGGTAGCTGTGTCCCGATTAATGACCAGGCTTACAACCCCGACATAAGCGGATTGCTATCTGGCCATAATCGTCTGGTTCTAGGGACTTTAATGCGCCTCACAGGTTATGGCATTCTCCCCTATGCGTGGCATAGCTTTGGCAGAGCAGATTGAAAGCTCCACGTTTTGCACGGTGAATGAGGATGCCCCCACTAGGATTACAGCAGCTCGCCAGACATCTCCATTGCATCCCTTGATCTCCTGAGTGATGTATCCTGGCAAGCCGTCATCTCTTTGGGGTTAGACCACCTCCCCATAATTCTCACCATCGACCGACTTCATAACCTCTGAGCGCCGGACGTTCATCATAAATAAAAAGGCCGATTGGACTGGCTTCAGAGAGTATACCAATCGCGGCTTCAGTGAACTGCCACCCCCCTCTGATGTGCTAGTGGCCGAAAGGAAATTCTGAGAAATCATTAACGCAGCAGCCTTTATACCAGCCGGTCGAATGCCGCCAGTGCTTCCCAATATCCCAGCGCAAGCAGTGGTACTCGCAGATGAGCGTGATGGGATTCGTGCTATGGACCCCGCTAACCCCAGAAACAGCGAGCTGATCTGGAAATAAACAGGGTAGTCAACGAACATAAGCCGAATTTGTGGCTTGAACACTTGGAGCAATGTAACTTAGGTATCGGTGTAGGCAAACTGTGGTCTACTGTTAAGTCACTCTCGAACCCCGGTAGACGGGATGACAGGACCACAATATTACCCACCCTATCCATTGCTCCTATTTCGTATTGTGACAAGTAGCCCTATTCACCTAACCTATTCCCAAGTGTTTCGCGAATTTTAGAAAATTTACATAATCATTATAACGATTTATTTAGTGAATAACTATTATTAATAATAGCGATATTTTAAAATGAATATATATTAGCTGCAGTGGAATTAAAATTAATTAATAATTGTATATTAATGGAAAATAAGTTTTTAAGTGAATTTTTTTTTAACTGCAGTTATTTAAAGTTATTAATAAAATTATTTAGGTAAAGAAATTGACAAAAAAAAATGAACATAATAAGGTTAATGTAAGCATTTGAAGTGATAAATAAACAATTAATAGGTCTTTGAAGTGATAAATATAAAAACACAAATTAAATAAAAAAAATCACCAAAGCTGCAAAAATTCCTCGCCGACTGCAGGCCTGTAGTCTTGAGTTCCAGCCAATTTTGAAAAAAAAGTAGTTAAATAAAAATGTACCAATTCAATTCAAATTTGCATTGAAGCCCAATCAATCGTCAGATATTTCATGAAATAATGTATGATTCAAATTTGGAATCGTTTGTCTCCCTTTGCCTTAATCCTTCAAATTAATGTGACGGTCACTTAAATTCATTATATCAGCGTATTCCTTTCTTTTGTTCAATGAATTTTCCGAAAATTTTCCGTATCTCAGTTTTTCCAACGTTCTCCTTTCAAAATTTTTCTAACAATTCCCCAATACATTTTTCCCCCCAGCAACGAAATAACAAAACCCATAGCAACAAAAAATATAAATGCTTAGCTTAAAGTAAAATATTTCAATTTAAGAAGTATCGGCATGGCCTCACAAGGAGGAGAGCCATTCGCCGTATTCGTGGTCTCCGAGCCGATGAACAGCCATCACAATTTACCGTGGGCGAAGTTACGAATATCATCCGTGGCGCCAAATCATCTAAGGCGTTGGGCCCCGACGGAATCTCTATATTGATGTTAAAGAATCTGGATTCACCTGGAGTTGAGTACCTTATCACTGTCCTCAACCTGTCTTTGAACATTCTTATAGTTCCCGATGTCTGGAAAATGGGGAGAGTGATCCCCCTTCTGAAGCCTGGAAAACTCGGGTTTGGGGGAGTCGTACAGACCGACCTCCCTTCTCTCACCAGTAGCAAAGACGCTTGAGGCATTACTCCTCCCGTGCCTCGTAGGAGAATTTCCATTCGCCGAGCACCAACATGGATTTCAAAGACTGCACTGCACAACAACAGCTTTGCATGCCATCACCGCACACATTTGCCGAGGACGGTCCTCGTGGCACTGGATCTATCGAAGGCATTCAGACTTGCCAAATTTTTTGAGGACATCGCCAAAACGTCCCTCCAACCAGGCCTGAAACGATGGGTCGCGAATTATCTGTGTGGTCGCCAGTCATTTGTGGAATTTAGGGATAAGAAGTCGAGACACCGTAGAGTGAAACAGGGAGTTCCTCAAGGTGGTGTGATATATCCAGCACTGTTTAACCTCTTTAACCTCTACCTATCCTCCATTCCACCCCCTCCAGACGGCATAGAGATCGTATCATATGCAGACGATTGTATGATCATGGCATCAGGCCCCCCATCCATTGATGACATCTGCAATAGGTTGAACGTCTACATCAACGAACTGGCCTCATATTTTGCTGTAAGAAATCTGAAGATATCCGCCACCAAATCTTCAGCCACATTGTTCACTACAAATACGCGTGAGGTGAATACTGAGCTGACTGTGATGGTCTATGGAGAAATGATTCCGACAATCAAGTGCCCCAAAAGACTTGGCGTCACATTTGACAGCTCTTACACATTCTCCCCACATGCCACAGCAATCTGCGATAAAGTCAAAAGTAGAAACAAGGTCCTCAAGTCACTTGCTGGGAGCACTTGGGGTGCAGGCAAAGAAACCTTGTTGACCACGTACATAGGAATTGGCCGGTCTGTGGTAAGTTATGCAACGCCAGTGTGATCTCGTCAACTTTGTGACACGCAGTGGAATAATATTTAGATCTGTCAGAATGCCGCCCTCCGAACTGCGACGGGCTGTCTCCTCAGTTCTCATGTGGACCACCTCCATCAGGAGACAAAGATCCTACCAGTGGGAAGACATAATTATATGCTATCTAAGCAATACCTTTTGGGCTGTTATCGCAGATACCATCCAAATTATCATCTTGTCGATAGAAATCCACGGCCTAGAAGCCTTAATGTATATCTACATGATCTAGAGCATGAGTTTCAGTGCTACAAGAGAGAACCTCTAGATCAAGCGGCATATCAAGCGGGTCTGAACAACATTCATGCAGACACGGTAGCAGACGCGATAATTGGCTACCGGGTGAATGTAGTCCTTGGAGAACGACCGCCACCCATTGCACCTGAAGAAATCGACCTCCCCCGGCAAACCAGAGTGGTTCTGGCTCAATTACGTTCCGGCAGATCCAGCCGCCTCAATTCCTAGGATTGATGCCGACGTGCAAGATGTATGTCCCGATTGTAACCAGGGACCGCACGATACACATCACCTGTTTAACTGCCCGGCCAGACCCACTCGACTCAGACCCAGATCCCTGTGGACGCACCCCATCATAGACGCAGAGTTTCTGGGTCTTGACACTCAACAGAATCAAGCAGACGAAAGACGAATGAACACAATAAACTGCTACAACAACAACAACAAAAAGGAGGTCAGTGTAGCTAATGGTATCATAAAGGAGCACGTAGGCCTAGGAGCTCACTTATGCAAAATCGGTGCGGGAAGTAACAGCATGTGTAGGGCATGCGGGAAATATTAGACGTTGGAGCATTTCCATTGTCATTGCCCGGCCTTCGCGACTAACAGATACTGGCACTTAGGTGGGAACACAATACCAGACATGGACCAAGTTAGGGGCGTGGCATGGAAAACAATTAAGGACTTCGTGAGTAGCACGGAATTCATTACTTAGTTTTCTTTTCGAGGTATGGACATACATCTAAGCCGATTACAGGCTTAGATGTATGTCCATAGTGGCATGGGGCAGATTAACATCCACACCCTCTTTTCAATCCTAACCTTATTGTAAATTATTTGAATACATCAGCAATGAAATGAAACACTTTAAAAACTCGTAAACACAATTTTAAAACCCCGAAATACCGGTTAATTTACATTTTTAAATAATTATTTCAAATAAAATCTATGTCGTTTTTTTTCTTAGAATTCCATAATTCGCAATACAGTATTTGAGGCAGTTGGTACGGAGCTCATAGTGATTAAGAGACGAAAATTCTAGTAGAAATTTGTTAGATCTGTTGGCTTTGACCGTGGATTTTAGCACAGTGAAATATTATTTAAAAATTTTCAAATTTACTTTTTGAATTTTTGATTTTCTTTCAAGAAAATGTTTTTACAATGGAAATATTTTGCAAATTGTTATTTCCGTATGTGTTATGCACGAAAACCTTTAATGAAATTCGACGAGTAAAATTGCATGTTTATAAAAAGGTGGGTATAAAGATAGTGTTTCACAATATTTTTCACGATTACTTTGAATAACTATAAAACTATCATTGATAACATTTTTTAAAATTTTATAATAAATAATGGGAATGCCCTAATGAATGAAATTAGAAAGTGTTTTTGATTCAAAATCTATGATCTACAAAAATTAATCGCAAAAATATGAATTTTCACTGTGAAACACGAAATTAATATCTATCTTAAGAGAGGAAATGTGTTGAAATAATATTAGTCAGCAGATTTTAATCTATAAGAGCTAGTTTTATATAACACTTACATTTGCCGCTAGGTCATTTGACATCAATAAGTGAGCAAAGAAAGAAAAAAGTTTACAACTGCAATAACGTAGAAATCTCTTAAAGTTTCTGATTTTTAGTTCCACCACCTCTTCTTTAAGGCGGCCCTGGCCTAAGCAAAATTTTGTCTTTGTAGAAAATAAAAATTTAATTTTGTCGTTTTTAAAAATTTTACTGAAATTTTTTTGCTGAATATCAAACCCAGGAATACTTGATACTACCCACATTTTAGTGTAACAAATGGAATCCAACATTCAAATACCAATACAAAAAAAAAATTAAGTTTCAATTTTATAAAATTCCACTCAAAACTGTTTGGGTTTTTTTTTTAATTTATCTAAATTTGGGAATAAATGATTCGAATTTAAGGGACCGAAAAATACTGGAAACAGTGTTCTCTGTTTCTAATTCAAATAGAAAAACAAAAAACCCTATTTTGCAAGTTAAGCCTAGTACTGACTTCATTCGCGGCGAAAATACCTATTAAACTATTGGGAAATCCGAGGGACTCTATTTTTCGTCAGAACACAGACAAAAGTAAAACCACAACACACAACAAAGATAAAAGCAGAGTTGATTCGCGCGCATTTCGTGACCATTTTTTTTTAAATTTGCAATAAAATAAATAAATTAATGCAGCGACATGTCGCTACAATTTTGATCATAGAACTCAGTATCACTTCTACGAAATGTGTTCGCAATTTCTTCTTCATATTTTTTTTATAATGCGTTTTGATAGTTATTCGGGTAAGAAGTCGAAGTCAGTACAAGGATTTAGGCAGAAATTGTGTTTTGCTTTGTAATAGCATTTGACTGGTTTCCTAGATCGCGATTTCGTTTGGCACCCCATCAAATTCATTCGCACCTCATCAAATTCGGTAGGACTTTCAAAAAAGTATGTCTTCTGGGCTGAAACAATGCATTTAAGAGTATCTTCCTTTTGTAGCACAGCAAGAATGAAAACAACTCCACTTCATATATTTCTGCCAAATGAAGACAACAAACTATTATAACAAAATACACTTGCCCAACTGCTACTCTCACAATCGTCGATTGCCATAAGAGTTTTCAATGTTCGCATATTGCAGTCTACACTGTTTGCGGCGTGCCGTTCCGTTCATTCCAACCGATGAGTTTGGTGTGGCACCAAACGAAATCGCGATTTAGGAAACCAGTCAAATGCTAAAACAAAGCGAAGTACATTTTCTACCTAAAGCCCAGTACTGACTTCGACTTTTCGCCCGAAAAACTGTCAAAAATCATTATAAAATAATGTTGACTAAGAAAATGCGACCCCCGCGCGGGGTAACAATCTTGACGAGATACGGGCGCTTAAGGGTTGAATCTAGGGTCGGTGCATTCACCTGGAAAATCATATGGCCAAGGGTGCAATGGTTTCCTAAGTGAATGCGGTGACTTCGGATTCAACCTGAACTAAAAGTTGTCCCAAAAATACAAACATGAGTGAAATTATACAAAGAGTAAATCTGCAGGTGGTCAGCGGTCCAGCACCGTGAATCCACCCGAACCAACAGGATCGGCAGGGACGCAATATCTGCTGGTCCCACCCTCATGTTATACACAACAAACAGGCACACAACATACACTTTACCCAAACACTTCACAATATACTGACGTGACAAGACAACACTGACTTGCCCCCTAGCGAGGATTCCTGCGATGGACTCTCGGGAGTTGGAGCGATCCAGCTTTATGAAACGGATGAAGAGGACGTCCAGATGATCTCCTCAGAATCGACAGCAGCCGGAACCTCAACTCCTGGTGTAGTAGCGGGAACCTCGTAGGGGGGCAGGCGGAAAGTACAGAAGACGGACGAGCAGAAACGGGAAGAAGACTACAAACGCTCGTTACGGTGACAACCGTGACAAGCATTTGATGCGCAAGCATAAGTTCCACGTCAGGAAGTACGAGTCTATGATTAATACTACTGTCGTGGAACGTATGCTGCCCTCTGCTACATCGGACGATACTGGAACTGACACGGACGCGAACACTACAACAAATACAACATGGTGGCGGAATTTCGATGGTGGCGGAAGGGCGTTAAGGTCATCGGATGCGGTAATAAGAAAGCTCTGGGTTTTCTTTCGACCTACATCGGTGGCCTTGTCCCCCTTTCGTCTGGCATGAAGATAGAGCTTGTCCCGATTTGATCAGATCCCCCGCTGAACGACGCTGCGAGTGTGGATTCCCCCTCCAGTATTGTACGACGAAGCTATACTCAGGCTGCTTAAAGGGCAGAATAAGCATCTGCTAGCGGAAAGCTGGACAATTGTAACGGGACGAGCGAGGACAAAGGTAATGGCAAGGACCTCTGGATCTGGGTTGGTTCTGAATCCTTGTCATACAGAAGTCCTCGCTGGGAGAGGTCAAGTTCCTCCATGTAACTACCCTATGATGTGGACACAGACACAGTCCGGGCCCTGGTCGGTTGGTGCGAGGAGAAGGGGCATGACCTTGTGCTAGGGGGTGATGCCAATGCACACCACAGTCTCTGGGTAAGCACGGATACCAATGAAAGAGATGTGCCACTTTTTGATTACATTTTATCCACGAGCCTAGTTGTATGCAATAGGGGAAACGAACCTACTTTCCAAAACCGGATCAGGGAACAGGCTATTGATATAACGCTTGTGACGAATAGTGACTCGGTGAAGGTGTTGAACTGGAACGTTTCGATCAAGTGCTTCTTTTCGGGTCACTATAGGATATGTTTTCGGGTCGAGCACGAGAGGGGAAGGAGGGCGCCATACAGAAACCCGAGGAGAACCGACTGGGAGAAGTTCAGGGAACAGATGCAGAAATTCGGAGGCCTCTGGAGGAAGCAAGGGAACTGGAGACCGCAGTCTATCTTGTCACGGGATGCCTGAACGAGGTCTTTTTGAAGGCATGTCCAGAAATAGTACAACGCAACTGAAGGTACTCAGGAGGGAGAGCAGAAGACTTTTAGACAAAGCCAAGAGGGAGAACATGGCAGAGGGCTGGAACGAGTATCGCGATGCTTTTGGGCGAAATTTTGTGGAGAATTGAAAAGCACTAGTGAGACACTAGGTTGCGCTAAGTGCTCTCACAGGATCCTATCACGCCTAGCTCCCTATGGAAGGAGGACCGGACTGACACTGAGAGTGGGTAAGAGACGATGGAACTCCCGATGGAGGTTCATTTCCCAAGCTCCTAGGAAGAGGTCGGCGATCAGGACATCGCAATGCCTACATATGTGGCCTTAACAGATGACCTCATCAGGGACATCGTGGACGAGAAGAAGATAGCGTTGGCGGTCCGCACTTTCCGGCCATTTAAGTCGGCCGGTCCTAACGGAATTATCCCGGCACTGCTGCAGAAGTCCCTTGGAGTCACCCTGCCACGGCTTGAGCAGATCTTCAGGGCGAGGTTAGCGTGATCCTGCATACCGAAGGCATGGAGGGAAGCCAAGGTGGTCTTTATCCCCAAGCGGGAAGAATAAACCACAGTACGAGGAAGGACTATAGGCCTTTTAATCTGTCATAATTTTTGCAGAAAACACTGATTGACCTGAAGGTGAGAGGGGGACAGACGCCGGAGAACTTCAGTGGGGCACAACACGCATACCTCAAAAGCAGGTCTGTGGAGACGGCCCTTCGCGAGGTGGTACAAGGAGGTCGAGACGTCTCTCCGACAGAAGGATTTCACTTTGGCGGCCTTCTTGGATATTGAGGGGGCTTTCAATAATGTGGAGATTGGGGCGTTAGTCGCGGCATTGGACCGCACCCTCAATATCCCAATGGACAAATAATGTGCTTTATGGCAGGAATATTAATGCAAACCTGGTGGGTTGTGTGGTCAGAAGGCGGATGACCAGAGGAACGCCTCAAGGAGGCATGTTCTCACCGATACTGTGGAACCTCGTGATTAATGAAATCCTGATGGATCTCGATGGAAACGGCACGAGGATTATCGCTTATGCGGACGACGTCGTGCTGCTGGTCCGAGGCAAGTTTCTGTCGACGATCGCGCTACCAGAAATGGGTTGAGGACCAACCCAGGGAAGACGGAGCTGGTACTCTTTACGCGTAGATATAAGATACCGGAGATCAGACTCCCGTTCTTGGTGTTATGGATACGGAGGGTAGAGTGAGGAAGTTCTCCAACTATCGGGCAACTAGCCGACTGGAGTGAGGGCATTCGCGATTCGTTTTCCTGAGAGGGACGAATGGAGGAAGGATGGTGTACTAGAGAAGGATAAGACATCAATCTACACAGATGGAGTAAGGGACTGGATTGGTGGTCTACTCTGATGCACTCAATATCAGTACGTCTGCCGGACGAGTGTACGGTCTTTCAGGCAGAGGTCTGTGCCATTGCAGTAGCCGCAAGAGAAATTATGGCAAGATCCTTACCGCCCTCGAAACTCAGAATTTATGTGGACAGTATGGTGGCGCTCAAGGCCTTGGGGTCGAGGATGGTGAGGTCGAGATGGGGAAATGAGAGGGCGGACGAGTGCGCCAGGAGGAGTTCGTCTGTCGGGCGGACCAGTCATCGGTCTTGCCTACGTGCCATTTGTCCAGCTACTGAACACAGTAGATGGGATGGACAGGGGAGCGTCGGTGGCGAGGTGGGACTCGATAGATGGTTGCCAGACTGCGAAGGCGCTATGGCCGGTCATCGTTAGGAAGAGGACGAGGGAGTTGCTGGCGTTCGATAAGAAGTCGATGCACTCGCTGTGTTCCTGTCCGGGTCTGCAGAAACGTAGGCTCTCCTTTCTGAGGAGCCGTTTCTTCTGTGATCTAGGTGAACTTGCGAACGTACCTCTGGTATCTCTCCTGAGGTTTGTTGAGGGAACAGGATGGTTCCGACGAGGGTTGCCACAGGCTCCGGCGTAGGTAGATCCGTGCTTGCGTAGGGAAGGGCGGTTCTTCACCTCGCACTCGGGTTTCTCCATTCCTCCTTTCTTTTTTCTTTTATTCGTGTATAATCTCTAGTACGAAGTCTCACAATCTTTTTTCTTCCCTTTCGAACTCATTCCGCAGAAGTGGTATTGAGTTCTTTGAGCAAAACACCAGCGACATATCGCGGCGTCAATACAAATTTCGCTTCAATTTATGGTAAATGTAATTTAATGCTCACGACAATGGGTCAAGTGATGGCATACGTGGATGCTAAGATAAAATCTTGGCATCATCCTCTTCCAACCTAAATGCTCACGAACTGGGTCCAAGCAACTCTTTTTCATAATAGTTGCTTTTGTTGAGTGGCTTTGTTTGACTTCTGTTTGCGTTTTGTCGTCCAATAGGTCGCATTCTATTGCCAATAATTAATAGGCAATTCTCTTGGGAATGAAGTTAATACTAGGGTTAAAGGCTGGTATGCATCTCTGGCGAAATCTTGTATTTTGCACAACTATTTTTCAGTGGCGCCATAAATGTCTTGGTTGCAACCGAAAATTTCGTTAGAGATGCGTACTCAGTTTAATTTTAGAAGTAGGGTTTTTTGTTTTTCTAGTTGTAACACACCGTACGGTATACTGCCGGACAATATCCGATTCAATGAATTATTAGTATTGTGTTTTATTGACAAATATTTAGTACAAGTATAAAATAAGTGGAAAACGTGTATAGCAAACAATTTGAATTCTAATTCTAAAATTTGTAGCTAAGCTCTTAAAATTTGTTTGTTAAAATATTTTTGCTGGTTACTTTGTATTTTATTGATTTTGCCTACAATCAATTTTTATTGTCATTTTTTCTATACGAAAAAAGAATGTCAATGGTGCCACGGTGTTGGGCCAAATCTTCTCTTAGAAAAAAATGTTTGTTATTCCCTCCACCATAGAATGGTGGTATACTAATTTCGTCATTCTGATTGTAACTCCTCGAAATATTCCTCTGAGATCCCATAAAGTATTGGGTTGCCCAAAAAGTAATTGCGGATTTTTTAAAAGAAAGTAAATGCATTTTTAATAAATCTTAGAATGAACTTTAATCAAATATACTTTTTTTACACTTTTTTCTGAAGCAAGCTAAAAGTAACAGCTGATAACTGACAGAAGAAAGAACGCAATTACAGAGTCACAAGCTGTGAAAAAATTTGTCAACGCCGACTATATGAAAAATCCGCAATTACTTTTTGGGCAACGCAATTTATATACTCTTGATCATCATGTCATTTTAAGTCGATCTAGTCATGTCCGTCATGTTGGTCCATAACCAGATATAGCTGCCATATAAACTGATTTGGTATCCTGACTTCTTGAGCATCTGGTTTTCTCTCATCTCGTATCTCCCAAATAGCACGTCAAAAGTAGCTGAGTACAAGGGTTGGCTCCTGTCTTAGATTTTCTTTTTCGGATATTCATCCACCCAATGGACATACACCTATGCCAGTAATCGGCTTATTGTGCGCTCTAAAAACTAAAAAAGAACCTCGAAAAAAATCTAAGTTTGGAATTCCGTGCCACTCATAAAATCCTAAATCCTTAATTGTTGTCCTTGCCACGCCCCTAAGTTGGTTAATGTCTGGTATTGTGTCCCCACCTAACTGACGGTATCTGTTAGCCGCGAAAGCCGGACAGTAACATAGGAAAGGCTCCAACGTCTCATTATCTTTCCCGCATGCCCTACACATGCTGTCACTTGCCGCACCGATTTTATATAAGTGAGCACGTAGTCCTATGTGTCACGTTATGCTACCGAAAGCTATACTGACCTCCTTCTTACTTCCTTTCAGTAATAACCTCGTCTTCTCACGATCTGGATCTCTCCATACGATTTTCGTCGTCCTACCGACCGTTTCGCCGTTCCACAGGGTTACATGCGAATTCCTCGCCCATGTCCTTAACTCGGACTGCGTCGACCCGAAAGGCTTCGGGTTAACCAAGTTTATTGACGGCAGTTCTCTGCCTTCACTGCCAAATCGTCTGCTTTCTCATTCCCAGTTACCTCGCTTTGGCCCGGCGACTTAACGATGCGGATTGTGCCATCCTCAGGGAAGGCGTAAATCTCTGTGATCGCCCGGATCTCCGCTTGCAGGACCCATTTATGGTCAGGCAGTCTAAAACAAATCTCAATCCCTGGGTTCTCAATGCAGACCACCAGGTCCACTCATTCCTCCATCTTTGATCTATCCGTGTAACCTGATATTTCAAATGGCAATACTAGGTTCCATCAATTCGAGACTATGTCGCTGGTAGCAGTGCCTCGCATTCGACCACAAGCGTCAGGTATCCGATCGGAAACCTCTTCCATTTGTTTCAGGTTTGCTATCATCGGCCTGCTCCTATTCTCTATCCATTCTCCCATCGCATTAATTCTCATAGCCGCAGTGGTTGCCTGGCACGTATTCTGTATGTCTATGGGTCGGATATCTAGAATAGTATCCAGTGCCGTAGTGGGCGTGCTCCCCCTATGCCAAGACAACTTGTTCTCTGAACCTGTTGTATTATCCTTACGTTGCATTTTTCTCTATCGCAATCCACCAAACTACTGAGGCGTAAGTAAGGATCGGCCTAATCACGCTGTTGTAGAGCCAGTGGACTATCCTCGGATTCCTCCCAACATTTGTAAGCCTTCTTGGTACGCTCCTGAATGTGACATTTCCAATTCAGTTTCCTGGCCACGATTACACCTAAGTATTTGACTTTGTCAGATATCGAAATCGTTCTATTGAGGAAACGTTGTGCGTCAAATTGGCCTCCTCGTGAACAAGCATATTCAAGTCTTCTCTGGGTTAACATTGTAAGACAGTTTCCGCTCTTCAGCATAGCTGATTTACCAGGTAGAGTACCGTAAACGGGATAACTATGAGCACCACACAGGCTGGAACTTTGAGCACCGACTTGTGTGGTGTCTATCGTTATCACGAGAAGCTTAGCTGAAAGCTAGCGGGCGCGTCCACAGGTTGCGGATGGTGGAAAGCTCCATTTTTATGCGGAGTAGCTGCAAATGCGGCCGCGGGCAGTCAGCGATTTTCGAGAGGAGAGTCTCAGTGAAGAGTCAGGTGGCACTGGCTCTTAATTAAATACTGAGTTCCAATGATACTCGAGATGACAAGGCGAGTTATTGGCGCCTTCAAATAACCAATGGTCAACATCAGCGTCTATTCCTAGGTTAGGGGCGGCTGGAGGAGAGCTTCGGGTCTTGGAGCAAGCGGCTCGCCACAACGAGGGATACATGTGCAATCCCACAAACCCCATGCGGTTGGGGCGCTGGGCCCGTAACCCGCCCCCGGAAAACTATTAGAACTACCATGAGAAACAAAGGAATAGTAAAAACGGACCCCCCCCCCCCCCCCCACGTTGACGACCCACGAAAAAAGAACCATGATTTACGGATCTGCATCTGGAATGTCCGCATTCTTTATAAAGAAGGTGCAGTATACGCGCTGGCGGATGTATTAGAGAAGTACAAGACAGATATTACTGCCTTTTAGGAAGTGCGATGGATTGGGAATGGCGTCACTACAACACCAAACGGTGACGAACTATAATATAGCTGCCATAACACGAGGCATGAATTTGGCTGTGGATTTGTGGTCATTCGGAGACTGAAATACCTTGTTTCCAGCTTTACTCGGGTGGATGAGAGGCTAGCCACAATCCTCATAAAAGCCAAATTCTTTAACATTAGCCTTATTTGTGCCCATGCCCCGACGGAAGACAAAGATGAGCAGACCATGATATTTTCTACGAGCGCTTAAAGAGAGAATATGACCGCTGCCCGCCCATGATATTAAAATCGTTCTGGGAGATTTTAATGCGAAAATAGGGAAGGAAGGCATTTTTGGTCTAACAGTCGGAAAGTTTAGCGCCAGATGAAGGGGAGGTATCAGGAGAAACTTCTATTCCGCAGAAAGAAAAAGGAAATGGAAAGGCGGGAGTGTGAGCGAATTGAGATGTACAGGAGTCAGAATGAAGTCCGGAAATTCTACCAAAGAATTAAACATCACCATCAGTGAACATGGGTCTGACAGTAAATGGATATAAGACGAAATGGATGGTTTCAACTCCCAAAACGCCTTGCACAACCGAGCAGATAAAGAAAATGGAGAAAGTTGGGAACCACAACTTTGAGACAGTCAGTAACTTCATCTACATCGGCACCGCCATAACCGAAACGAATGACACCAGTTTTGAGATTAAGCGAAGAATAATACTGGCAAACAGATGCTACTTTGGACTAAGTAAGCAGTTTAGAAACAAGGCCACCTCTCGACGGACGAAGATTACACTATACAAGACACTGATACTACCCGTGCTGTTATATGGTTCTGAAGCATGGGTACTTGTTACAGCAGATGAGGCAGTGCTTGGAGTATTTAAGAGAAAGATTCTTCGTAAAATATATGGACCAGTTTGCGTTAACGGAGAATATAGGCGACGTATGAACCACGAGCTGTATAACTACGATAGCATAGTTACACGCACCAAAATACAACGGCTGCGTTGGCTAGGTCATGTTGTCAGAATAGATGAAGAAGCTCTATCAAAGAAGTCTTTTGAAGGCAAACACGGTGGTACACGCAAACCGGAAAGACCAAAAGCCAGATGGAAAGATCAAGTTGTGGGAGACACCTCGAAACTTGCCGGCAGAGATTTTAGAATGAGCGCAGAAGATCGAGGCGCTTGGAACGCTATTCTACGTTCGGCTAGTGGAAAAAATATTCTATCATAGCCAATTAAAGTAGACAGCTGAGTAAAATTTTTTCTCGAGAAGTGCACTATCTGCCAACGAGTTTTGGTTGCGTGTGTGTATTATAGTTAAGATTCATACCACACACAAACAACGAAAAATGGCGCGAGCTAGTAACATACACAAATCAGAGTTGCACTAATCACTGATTTTGACGGATAGTGCACTCAATATTTTGTTGTTGGGCAACTGCTACTATCTGTAAATGAATATATCTTGCTAAGAAGTATTATCACATCGTCTACGTATCATGGAGGTCTAATTCCTCCTCAGTCATTATCGAGATTACTTTTTAGTATTTGGGGCGCTAAACAAGCCGATTACTGGCTTTGGTGTATGTCCGTTATGGCATAGGACGGGTTAATATCCGCACCCTCTTTTTAACTTAACCGAGCCTAACAAGGGTTGGTATTTTATTCTGCTTTCGGAATAGTCGCTGATATGTTTAATTGTTTAATGATCGAAATTTGACAGTAATAATTTGTTTTCGTTTCGATAACATAAAACGTTGTTTACCTGCACTTATGGTTTTATATTTTTTCGCAAATAAATAAAATAATAAAAAGAAAAAAAAAACGCGCCACTGAAACCAATACACAAACTAAAATAAAAGCGACAATAATACAACAAAAATAATGCTACTTTAAATTTGTTATGAAATTTTTCTTAGAATAAGCAGAGTATTACCTTAACGCCTACGAAAGTTGGACTGTATACGCAAAAACAAAAAAACTTTTGGGACATTTTTAAGACAAACAAAATACTTTTGTTATGAAATTTCTCTTTTATTGTAACTGTCCAACGTTGCGTAAGCCGCAAACGATTATTCGTTTACCTGTCCAATAATTCTCTTCTCTCAAATAGTCTCTTTTGTATCTCCTTCTAGAGAGAAAGGGTGAGTTTTCGTGTATAAAGGCCAGTATTTGAATGCTTACACTATTGCGCATTACTGTGTACATACACAAGAAAGTAATCCCAAGCAAGCCCATTGGCTTCCACATAATTTCAATTGTGTGCTCCTCACTGGAACAACATATTTTAACACACAATGTGTTTTCTTTTTTTTTCTGAGCAAAGAGCAGTTATGTTGAGCAACTCGGTCGAGTACGGATGGTAAATTTGGAAAATTTTAAAATTTCAAATTTTATACAAAAATTCTGGCGTGTCTAACGACAAAAATCATTAGAGAAACCGACAAAAATCATTAGAAAAATTACTGCCAGGTACACACATTTCTAAGGCACATACATTGTTTGGTAATATTAACGGGATAAAGAAAAATCCATCCCAAAGTATGTATTTAAATGTGCCAGAACAAGAACTATTATTTTATATTTTAATTAAATTATAACTATTAGGTTGCCCAAAAAGTAATTGCGGATTTTTTATATAGTCGGCATTGACAAATTTTTCACAGCTTGTAACTCTGTAATTGCATTCTTTCTTCTGTCAGTTATCAGCTGTTACTTTTAGCTTGCTTTAGAAAAAAAGTGTAAAAAAGTATATTTGATTAAAGTTCATTCTAAGATTTATTAAAAATGCATTTACTTTCTTTTAAAAAATCCGCAATTATTTTTTGGGCAACCCTATAGTTAAAACTCCTTAACTTCAGTCGAGGGGAACTGTGGTAATCTAAATATATATAAAAATGAAATTGTGCTTGTTTTTTTGGGAATTTGTAAATTTATTTGTTCCGCATAGACTCAAAAACGGTTGAACCGATTTCTTTGAAATTTTCACAGATTGTAGGGAGAGGTCCGGAAGTAGCAGTAGGCCTTATAATTGTTTGATATCGTTAGGGGTGCGGACCCTCCCCCTTACCCCATAAGTACCACCCAAAAATAAAAGTGAACCGATCGTGACAATATGGGACTCAAAGGAAAGGTATTGGGTAGTAGAATACCCCTAGAGTACGATTCAAAAATAAAAGTGGTCCGATCGTTACAATATGGAGCTCAAATGAAAGGTATTCAGAAGTAGAGTACGATTTCCATATAAAAAATAGGTCCAAGTAACTGAGGGCCGACCGACCCTAAAACACCCTAAAATAGGTTTATTGGACGATAATGACAATATTGGACTCGAATGAAAAGTATTTGGGAGTAGATTACGAATACGGTCAGGAAGGAGGCATGGGCTTTATAATTTGTTGATTTGGAAGGAGGGCGGACCCTCCCCCGTTACTCCAAAAACGCCACCTAAAATAAAAAAGAGATCGATAGGGACAATATGAAAGCTATTTGAGAATAGAATATGGATATTGTATTCAAAATTGGGTTCAAGAATCCATGGTGTCGCCCAACTCCAAAAACTGTCCCAAACAGACATATTGGACGTACATATCAATAAAGGACTCGAATGAAAGGTGTTCGGGAGTAGACATCGAATATGACATAAAAAATGAGGTCCAAGTTATTGATGGTAGCCCCACCCCCGAAAAACCCCCAAATGGGAATATTATTCGATCATAGCTTGATGAAACTCAAATTTGGAATCAGTTTACGAATATAACATTAAACTTTGTGTCCAAGAATTTAGGTGGTGCTTTACCTCCTCAAATCGTGGAAGATGAGGTGTGGCGCACAATTCTGATGTAGACGGTTTCCACTATACACCAATCATGACAAAATGGGGTTAAATTAAGGGTATAAAGTTGTGGACTAGGGATCTGATATCTTTATTCTGCTCATATATCTAGCCGAACACCTCACCCTAAAACAGTCAATCAATCTTAATGACCTAATAGGTGATTTAATTAATGTGTGGGGACACAAATAAGTGTAGGCCGCCATACCCCCAATAGTATGACGTTCAGCGTTATAGGAGGAACCTTAACGATAAGATTGCAGCCGCACCAAATATTTAGACATGCAAATTAGTTCTTTACCACAGAAAAACGTTTATTATGGCAATTTAAGTAAATGTAAAGAAAGACTAAATCTTGAGTATTTAATAGGTAGTCATATGGTCATTTATAGACAACTACCACATGAGGATCAATGTTATAGGCGTTGAGCCACGTCAAGTAAGTAGCACTAACATTTAAATTAGCGCCATCTACTGGCTGTTTTGAATTGTATTTAGTTGTGAATTTCGTTGCGGTTATTTGCGGTATTATTTTTTAACTTTCCCACCCTCTCCCTTACCATAATTTTAACGTCAGAGTTCGGAAATGGGTAGGACGAATCTTTTTACTCAAATACTCCAAGCACTGCCCCATCTGCTTTCACAAGGACCCATGCCTCAGAACCATGTAACAACACTGGTAGAATCAGTGTCATGTATAGTTTAATCTTCGTCTGTCGAGAGGTGACCTTGTTTCTAAACTGCTTACTTAGTCCAAAGTAGCATCTGTTTGCCAGTATTATTTTTCACTTTATCTCAAAACTGGTGTCATTCGTTTCGGTTATGGCGGTGCCGATGTAGATAAAATTACGGACTATCTCACTTTCTCCATTTTCTTTATCTGCTAGGTTGTACATGGCGTTTTGGGAGTTGAAACCATCCATTTCGTCTTATCTCCATTTACTGCCAGACCCATTTTCACTGACTCTCTTTTGATTCTTTCAAAGGCTGTAGTTACTACTTCCGGTGACCGACTTATGATGTCGATGTCGTCGTCATAGGCAAGTAGCATGCGTTCTCTTGTGATTAGTGTGTCATATCTATTCACATCTGCATCTTGTATAATCTTCTCCATCATGATATTAAAGAGATCGCATGATGGGCTGTCTCCTTGTATTAAACCTCATTTGGTATTAAATGGTTCCGAGAGATTCTTTCTATTCTTACTGAGGAACGCGTATCAGCAAGTGTCATTCTGCAGAGTCTTATTAGTTTTGCAGGGATACCAAATTCCGACATAGCTTGAAATACCTTTGAACTTATAGAGATATGGAAAGCGGCTTTGTAGTCAACAAAGAGATGTCTTTCTCGGGTCTTTTCCAGCATTTGGCGCAGTGTGCACACTTACAGTAACCTAAAAAAAAATTAGATCAAAATCTAGGGTGTGGTGCCTAGGAAGGCCTCCCACCCCCAAAACCCGCCAAACGAATTTATAGACCAATCACTACAATATGGGTATCAAATTCAAGATATTTGAGAGTAGAAAAAGAATCTGATATCCAATTGTGGGACTAAGTGTTTTGTGGGACACCCCATCCCAAAAAATCCCTTCAAATCGGACATATTTACCGGCCATGGCAGTATGGATCTAAAATGAAATATCTTTGAGAGTAGAGCACGAAATTAAATTAAACTGTTGGGACCAAGTCTCTGGAGGTCCACCACACTCCCAAACAGGACCCTTAAAGAAAAATTGCAATGCATTTCAACTGAAATTAGGCAGAAATATCAAAATTTAGAGTACCTTTCTTGTTTGTTCCTCTCTTTTAGTAACCTAAAATAAAAAATTTGGTAACCAAATTTCGGTATCGAAACCTAGGAGGAACGCCCCACCCGCAAAACCCACCAAATATATTTGAAAGGTATTTGCGAGTAGAATACGAATCTGATACCCAAATGTGGGACCAAGCGTTTGGTGGAACACCCCAACGCCCAAGCACCCTTAAATGCTTATATATATATATATATATATATATATATATATATATATATATATATATACATGTATGATGATGACAAATTCTACAATCGTTAAGTACTAGCCTTTTACGGAGCTGCATTGGTTTCAAAACCAACTGGTTTTGGGGTTAGTACCATACCGTTATTAAATATTGCACCCCCTAATGAACCGAAATTAAAACAATTTTAAATAATACGAGTTACAATTAAATATTTCTAAAAAAATAATGTTACACCGGGACTAACCTCTATTCTTTGTAATCAGCAATTGGTCTCATTTCCAGTGATTCCCAGAAGTGGATTTCATATGAATACATCAACACAGCAATCTTTTACCACACTAGAGACTTTATCGTGTTTTCGATATATGTAGATAACGTTCTTAGAGTTTATACCATTTCCATTTCACCCAGAAAAATTTAACTATATAAAATATTTCACTTTTGAATAAATCCATGCAAAATTTTTGAACTTCGAAACAACTATTGAGGCCTTTGCTATATATTTTTAGAGTTAATTTTTTTGCAATTTTTGTTTGTTTCTCTTTCGAGACGAGTTCAATGATCAATGGAAAAGAAAAGCCACAGATAGCAACACACACCAACCATTTGTTTATATTTTTTTTGTTTAAAAGCATAAACACATGTACATATGCAGAAAAATAAGTGTGAAGTTTTTTTTGAAAACCTAAATTGTTTATAAAAACCTAATATTTCAGATTAATTTATAAAATAAACATATTTTGTGTATTTAGAAATTAGTTTGGAGCTAAAATAAGACTAAAAATTAAAATAACGCAAATTTAAGAAATTAATAGATTTCAAAGTGTCCAGTAAAATAGGTGTATATGAAAAAACATAAAATATCCATCATTATTTTTTAGAACAGATTCAATTCTCTTACTCATGAATGTAAATAATTTACGGCATGTTTCTACCGGGAAATTATACCATGCTTTTCGAATATTTTGACTTTTTTATTCCTTCTGGTCCGCACCATGTTTTATAAGCCAAAGCAAAGTTAAACCTGTTCTTCAAGTTTGCTGGTCTGAGTAAAGGAACTTTCCGGGAGCTTTGCAGACACCAATCTTCGTCGGACCGTTCGGGACGAAACAACAATTCCAATTTACTTTGAAATTTCTTTTGAATTGGTCTTGTTTACCTAAAGCTACTATACGATTATCCGTAGCTAGAGAGGTTTTCTTTTTTGCGACTTGTCTCTCAATATTTTTTTTTGATTTAAAGGCATTTTTTAAGAAGTTTTCAGACCATCCTAACGATTTGGCTATAAATTTTTAGGTTTTTCCTTCCTTTCGAAGCTGTTGAACTAGGTGTCTTTCTTCTCACCGCTATGATGCCCACGACCTATCTAACGTTAGTATAAAAATTTAAGTATATAAATTTAAATTACCAATTAATTTAATTTCACCTCAATACTTACTTTTGTTAAAAATATTGCAAAAACTTGAGATGTCACTACTTTGAACAAGGGGGACCTCTTTCACTCACCACGTCTGAAAGCTACTAAATCAATAAAACTTCTCTACAGTTGTCACTATAAAGGCGAGAACAGAATGAGCGCTTTGAGCTTCGCGTTGCAAAGATGCAACTCTGCACCCAAATTCCATAAAAGCAATGCAGAAAAGATAAAAAATGTTCAACTTTTTTGCGAGTTGCTTTTTTAACATTTGTTTGCAGGGTTGCATTTTCAACACGACGCTCCTCATTCTGTTTAGGCCTTAAGCGTTTTCAGTTTAGAACAGCATTGTCAGATGTAAATGTATATTATGTGCTTGATGAGAGTTATTTTTAAAGTGTGTTTTAAATTAAAAAAAAAAAACTTACACCTATTTTGCTATTCACATCTGTCTATAATAGTATTATACAATATTTCTTTAAAAAATTAGCAAATTGTTAAAAATCGAAGAAATTACGTTATATGCGTGTTAATTTGAAAGATAAAGAATATATATAAAAAAATTTCGAAATATTTATGACATTTTTGATCTTATTTTAACTTTTTAAAATTTGGAAACAGCAGAAAATGTTTGCTGTTTCAAACAAATTAGTGCAGTTACAGCAAACATTTGCGCTTGCGCTTTTATGAAAAAACTTCTCTGAGTGTTAACAGCAATTTATTAAATTAAAACAAATTTTTTACAATGTTGTTAATATTTTAAGTACAAAGCTAAACTACTCTTTAGCCGCGGGGACACGAATACATATGCGACGCCGTCAATTCTTAAAAGCCACTTTTGTCTGGTATTGAATCGATATCAAATGAAGTACTATGAATATTTACCAATTACGCGTGCCTATCTTCTTCTTTCAGCTCAGTGATCCAGTGGAGATCGATCTAAATACACGCAAGAAAATGAAACTTTTGGAATATCTTTAGAGCACACTAATATGGTTTATTAAGAAAATACTATTATAATAGTAACTGTTTAACATTTACCTCCACCGTTGAAAGTTAAGGGTATAAAGTTGTTAAATTAAGGGTATAAAGTTGTGGACTATGGATCTGATATCTTTATTCTGCTCATATATCTAGCGGAACACCTCACCCTAAAACAGTCAATCAATCTTAATGACCTAATAGGTGATTTAATTAATAAGTGTAGGCCGCCATACCCCCAATAGTATGACGTTCAGCGTTATAGGAGGAACCTTAACGATAAGATTGCAGCCGCACCAAATATTTAGACATGCAAATTAGTTCTTTACCACAGAAAAACATTTATTATGGCAATTTAAGTAAATTTAAAGAAAGATTAAATCATTAGCATTTAAGTTGCCACTTCTTGATGTATAGGTCATTTCTTTTGCCGTAAAACCATCAGGGACTTCGTCTATTGTATTGATCTTCATATGTGAAAAAACAAAATGACAACTCCTAACTAAAGCAGAATTTTCTTAAAACACAAGAAATTTAATTTTGATTGCTTATCATAATCCAAATTTATGTTTTTAATTAATTTGAGTTCTTTATCATTTTGAATAAGCACAATCTCTTTTAAAATCAAAAAAAAGTTAGTATAGGAAAAAGTCTTTACTAATAAAAGTATATAGAAAACCCCGATGAAAATTCTAATATTGTATTCTTAACAATTTCTGATATGGATTCTTCACAAAAGATGTAATTTTTTCGTAAACAAAGTTTTAACGTTTGTCAAAAAAGAAGCTTAGGTTAGGTTAGGTCGAAAAGAGGGTGCGGATATAAATTTGCAGGATGGCACTATAGATATATAAAGAAAATCTATGTTAGGAATTCAGTGATACTTCCAAAATCCTCCATTGTTTTCCATACCACGCAATTTTTCCATACCAACATAGGAAATGCTTCAACGTCTCATCGTCCCCAACATGGCCTACACATGCTATCACTTGCCGCACCGATTATGCATAAGTGAGATCGTAGTCATATGTGTCCCATTATGATACCGAAAGCTATATTGAGCTCATAAATTTATAGACAAATCGGGTTAACCAAGTATATCGACGGCAGTTCTCTAACCTTCACTGCCAAAATAGTCTGCTCTTTTATTTCCCTTACTTCGCTATGGCCCGGCACCCAAACGATGCGGATCGTGCCATACTCAGAGAAGGGGTTAATCTCCTTCTTACACTCCAAGGCTATTCGTGACCTTACCGTCCTGGATGTTATTGCTCTGATGGCCAGTTTACTGTCCCTAAAGATCTTGGTCTGCAAGATCGTATTTATCAATGCAGACTCCCAGGCCCACTCTGTCCTCTAGCTTTGATGCATCTGTATAGCATGATCTCACCAATATCAGAGGCACGTCAATCCGCAGGTGTCATCTCAGGTATCAGATCGGAAACGTCTTCTAATCCATCCGGGTTTCCTATCGTCGCCTCGATTTTACCGCGATGGTGTACCTGATCCTGTCCTCTATACATTCTCCCATCGCCTTAAGTCTCATAGCCGCAGTAGCTGCCTCATACTTAATCTGTATGTCAATGGGTAGGCTATCTAGAATAGTCTCTAGTGCCCTAGTGGGCGTGGTCCTCATCGCTCCGCCTATGCCAAGACAAAATGTTCCCTGAACCTGTTGTATTATCCCTACGTTGCACTTTTTCTCCATCGCAGTCCACCAAACTTCTGAGGCATAAGTAAGTACTGGTCTAATCACGCTCCTGTCAACATAGTGCCATACATCTGTCTGTCTTCTCAGTACGCTCCTGATTGTGAAACTTCCAATTAAGTTTCCTGTCCAAGATTACTTCTATATATTGTCAGATTCAAAATCGTTCCAGCGAAGAAACGTGGTGCGTCTTTCTCGTGAACACGCAGATTTCAGTCTTCTCTGGGTTAACATTGAGACCCCTAAGTCTAACCTCTAGGCTTCGGCCCTTTTGCATTGCTGATTCGGATGCTTATCTCTGAGATGTATTACAACATCGTCTGCTTTGCACACGGGTGCAAATCGCTCCTCAGTCAGCATTCGTAATAATCACCCGTATGAGTGACGCTAAAATGCTCCCCTGTGGCATGTCTTGTCTCTTATATTTATATCATGAGACCCATAATTTATTCAACTGTTCCTTACCATATGTTTCATCCAGTCTCTAAGAACCCGGTCCACCCGATACTGATCTAAGGATGGGATCAGTGTGTCGGTTGTCACATTGTTAAAAGCTCCTTCGATGTCAATGCATACCGCCAGTGTGTACGTTTTGGTATCGAAGGATTCTTCTATTTTAGTTTCCACCGACCTCCTATTGACAAAGGCATGCTGTTCATATTTGCTTATAGGGCTGCAGGCCTTTGGCGTCGCATAACTTGCCTTGTCGGGCTTCGGTATAAATACCACCCAAGCATCCTGCCCGGCTTTCGGAGTATTTGCAGGTCGCAGGCACAACCTAATTATCCAAAGATTCCGGTGTCTCCATGATTCCCTTCGTGTCAGGTGGAAAATGCTATTTCATCAAAATCTTCAACATGACCTCCGTTGTCTCTGCTCTCACTCCCATGTCGTCTACTAACGTTTAAGAATGGGCATGTGTTTTTGAGTGAAATTATTTAATATTGGAGGCATCATTAACTCTATAGACCTGTTCGCAAAAAAGCTTCCATGAGGCATGTTTTGCCGCTCTGGTAATTTTATTGTATTCTTTGAGCGGTGGGTAGTACACATGCGATTTAACTTCCGGTTTTTAAAGACGTGCTCAGTTGGAAAGTCTGCGGTTTTCTTTCCCAATGTTGCGAATCTCCCTGGTCATCCAGGGATTTTCTTGGGTTGATTTCCTATCTAGAAGTGGTCATCCATCTTCGAAAGACCCCACAATTGCAGTCGCAATCCTGTTGACATTGTCGTCAATGTCTTCTATGATAGTTAGATTGATCTTGTCCAGGTTTTCGTCTGATTAGTCTTTCGAATTTTGTCCAGTTAGTTTTCAATTTATTATGGAGGCTTATCGGATTCGGCGCTAGTCGTGCTATTGTGAACCTCCCATTTCTCCTCGACCAAGTCTTGGTTTTGCTTATTTCAGACTTCCATCATGCCTTCCGTCGTGAATTTGCTACCCTCACCCTTTATGAAGGATATGACCCAACCAAGTTCATTTTCTTTTCCAGATTTCTACATCGACAGGGGAAGTGTTTGTTCCTGGTCATAGACTCCAATTGCAAATAAAGGATATATATATACCCTTGCTGAAGACCGTCGCCATTGTGAGCTGGGGGATGTCCATCTTTGTCACAAGGGCAAGCTTTTTTCCCAGGGAGTGTGGATACTTCCAACGACCTTTTCGACGACGCAAGTCTCAGCGTTAAGATGTCCCCCCTATACACGCAACTCATAATTTGTATGGGTTCAGAGTTCAACGCGTCTTCGAAAACCTGTTCGTTTACCAGATGCTCCACTTGCGACCGATGATTTCCCTCCGCAGGACACTGTCTGGAGTCTCCAGGGGTGGCTTGGTATACCCAGAGTACTTGAAAGCTGGAGTTTTTTTCTTCTTCAGTGTCTTAACAGTGCTATGCTCTTCGGGGGATCTAATTATCTTACTAGCTTCGTGCCTGGAATGTCAGTTCTATCCCCTGCTACCACCCTGCACTTTCGCCCGATTGCTCTGCCGGTGCATATTTTCTGCCTCCTTCGTCGTGCCCCGGTCTTTTTGGTCTTTTTGTGAGTTTATTCACTTATGCCATCATACCGCTGTCCTCATCTCTCTATTCGGCTGCGATAACGGCTTCATTGAAACTGTTGCTGTCTGAATCTGAATCGGAAACAACACCTTAAAGGCTGGGGACAAACTATGCATCCCAATGGTTTATCTTTTTTCTCTTCCTCGTCTGACGTTAACAAATTACGAAAGACAGAAAGATAAGCGTTCGAAGTTGTAGTTCGTAATCTTTTAACATTTAAGAATTTTTTTAATTTTATGTGTTAACAAATTATGAGAAATATAGGCGTTCGAAGTTGTAGTTCGTAATCTTGTATCAACATGTGTATATGTATTCTTTAATCTGCGACCAAACCCGAACCGTTTTTGGGACATTTTTTTATACACGGTACTTAGTTATTAACATAACAAACGTCTTCCTTTTTACTTAGTAGCTAAAGGGAAAACTGCAGGTGTCAATAAAATGTTGCCAGGATACACCATTTGGAGCTGCCAATGTTTGTTATTTCTACCAAAATCGACATTAGGTGTTAGCTGTGGGCAAATATGCCCTAAAGTATTTGATTCAGTGCTCATTCTCCCTTACATTTAAGCCGATGTATACATGACACCACATTTTAATTTTTTCCAACATAAAATACGAAAAATAGTAAAAATATCGATAGTCCTCACCACGTCCGTTGTCATTTCTGACAAACTCCAACGCTGACCAAGGACTTATGTATGTTGCGGAATTACGTGATGAAGAGGTTTATGAACTATAACAACAACTTTTCGCCTGGAATTGTGGTGAACATTTTATCTGAACCATGCTGTTTTTTTTAATGTAAAATGTTGTGCTTTTAGTGTTAAGAATTCGAAATGGTGAAATTAAACTCCTTATAACTGAGAAATTCAAATAGTGTAAATGATGGTAAGTAAGCTCGATATTAAATTTACACACGGTATATTTGAGACATTGTACTCGTATATAAACAAATATTCAAATATTTTGAAATTAAAAGATTAAAAAGTTCACAAACGGCATCCGCATTCAATATGAGTTCCATTTAGTACTCTTTATCAGAAGTTCAATATGGGAATCTGAGCGAGTGCAATCCATATGTAAATTAAAAAAAAGGAGAAACACTAGTGTGACTAATAAGCTGGATTTTTCATAAAACCGTTTTTCGAGCTGAATAAAAGTCGTAAAGTGGGGTTTTCCTCTAATTTGTGGATTTCAATATCAAAATACTGACTGATGATAAATTTGGCCCAAGTATATCCTTCACATATTGAAATACCTTAAAATCACCTGAAATTCCTTATACTAAACAAGTTAGAGCGTGCTAAGTTCGGCCGGGCCGAATCTTATATACCCTTCACCATGGATCGCATTTGTTTAGTTCTATGCGCGGTATTTCTTTTTAGGCAAATAAAGAATATTGAATAAGAACTGTTATGCTATTGGAGCTATATCAAGTTATAGTCCGATTCGGACAATACATTAATGCTGACCATTGTAGAAGCCATTGTGTAATATTTCACTTCACTCTGATAAGAATTGCGCCTTGTAGGGGCTCAAGAAGCAAAATCGGGAGATAGGTTTATATGGGAGATGTATCAATCTATTGACTGATTCAGACCATATTGAACTCGTAGGTTGAAGGTCATGAGAGAAGCCGTTGTACAAAATTTCTGCCAAATCGGATGAGAATTGCGCCCTCTAGAGGTTCTTGAGCCAAGTCAAGATCCCAGATCGGTTTATATGGCAGACTATCAGGTTATGTACCGATTTGCGCCATATTTAGGACAGTTATTGGAAGTCGCAAAAAATACCTCATGCAAAATTTCAGTCAAATCGGATGAGAATTGCACCCTCTAGAGGCTCAAGAAGTCAAGACCCAAGATCGGTTTATATGGCAGCTATATCAAAACATGAACCGAATTGGCCCATTTACAATCCCAACTGACCTACACTAATAAAAAGTATTTGCGCAAAATTTCAAGCGGCTAGCTTTACTTCTTCGAAAGTTAGCGTGCAGACGGAAAGTTAGGCAGACGGACGGACATGGCTAGATTGACTTAAAACGACATGACGATCAAGAATATATATACTTTATTTCGAGGTGTTACAAACAGAATGACGAAATTCGTATACATCCATCCTTTGGTAGAGGGTATAAAATTTGGTATTAACTTTCTTTATAATATACATGTAAAATTTTATCTTATGATACATTCTTTAGGAGACTATACACATTTATTATTATATTATTAAATTAGTTTATTTCTTGAAAGTAGTCGTCTGTATTGCTATCTCAATCTAAAATATAGATCAAATCCTCGAATTCTTTTGCATTATTGAATGTTAAACTTTTGTAGCAGAACCACCGATTTCTACAGAAGTTTTTAAAATATATCATAAAATATATCATCATCTTGGAACCTTGTCTTGTGTGGAACTGCTGAATTTCTTTTCTTACCTCTTGTGATTCTTTCGTAAGTTCGCCCAAAGGAAGAATGTTATTTCCTATTATGATTTTACATGATACAAGATCTTATGAAGCGTCGGTGTCATTGGCTTCCATGGACAAAAATTTGTATATAAATTCGAAACCTCTGAGCAGTAGTTGCCAAATTTCTCAGCATTAATTTGGTGTTGCTATTTATCGCCATTAAAATGATATTTATTATACCCTCCACCATAGGATGGGGGTATACTAATTTCGTCATTCTGTTTGTAACACCTCGAAATATGCGTATGAGACCCCATAAAGTATATATTCTTGATCATCATGTAATTTTAAACCAATCTAGCCATGTCCGTCCGTCTGTCGAAAGCACACTAACTTTCTAAGGAGTGAAGATAGTTTTTTTTAATTAAGATTTGGTTGATTCCTGTAATTTTTAATGTGGTTTCAGAATCTTTGAAAAGCGTTTTGCAGTATTACTATCGTTTGTGCTTCCATAGCCATATAGTGGCTTATCGATTTCAAGCCCTGACCGAGAATTAAACTCATCTTGTATTCTCTTCTTTTCCAAAGCTTTCCAATTTTTTTTATCGACAAATATAATAAATGATATTTTAAATCGTCTGCCAAGTGTAGGGAATGTTCCAAAAGCCGTATGCGTGCATGCTTAGAAAATAATCCAAATTGCAAAGCTTCTTCCCTAATTTCAAAGGCGTTTGACGAATCCAAAAATTTGGAACTCTTTTTTTCACAAATTCCCCATCTTCATGTTGATGACGTTCCAGTTATAGCTTTGCTTACTTTTCCGTCTATTATCGTTAGTTTCATATCGAATCCAATTCGAAAGGAATATTCCATTATTTCGACGGTGATTGGTTCCAAGTTTTTAAACTCCATCTCAATTCGTTGAACTAACACTTGTGTATTGGCTGAAGACTTTTTCATCTATTCAAAGCAAATCGGTCTACAAAAATTTTTTTTTGCTTATAATCTGGAAGTGTTGATAAGCCACCACCCATTTGCATATTATTTCAACTCTGCTTTAGTTAATTTTTTTCAGTTGTATTGAAAGCGTTGAAATTATCCTTATCGCTTTGTAGCTTGAAACTAATATAGGTGCTGGTAGAATGTTTTCCTTCGTTTGTTGCAAAGTACTATATGAAGGTGAAACGTTAACACCTTTGGTTGTAAATCCATTCCTCAGTATCATATAAAAATCTCGGCTAAGTCCAAGTTGCAACATGAGGGCAATAGCTTCTTCGTTTGTAAACGCAGATTCAATGGCAATTAACAATTAACAATTCTTCTTAGGCGTGTGGGTGATGCAGAAGGAAGTATTAGTTGAGTTTTAGTTGACCATCCCTCTTCAACATTTCCTTGATGGTGTCCGTAACTTCTACAGATGACATCGATGAAAGTTTTGATGAAAGACGTTTTTTTCGATAGCACCATTAAGTCATCATATTCTTATGTGGGCGTTCTCGTTTATCATAACATTAAATCTCCACGGTCTCTTTAAGCCATTGCGAATATTTCAGTTTGAATTTATCTTTAGAACGCTTCACCGATTGTTTCTTAACGTAGAAAAACTTTAACAAAATTTTGAATTTTTATTTTTCTGCATTTTTAATTTTCACTCGAATTTTGTTTCAGTATATTCGGTTAACAAAGTTTGTGCAGCTTCATAAGTAAGGGAAGAGTTATCCCAAAGCAAGTTGGACAAGGTTGAATTTTTTGTGTAATTGCTTGGTATTTCAAATATGATTGATGCAAAATTGTTGCAGCATCCACATTTAAATAAAAACAAGTAAAAGTGTACTAAGTTCGGCCGGGCCGAATCTTATATACCCTCCATCATGGATCAAATTTGTCGAGTTCTTTTCCCGGTATCCCTGTTCTGCTGTTTCAGACGTGAAGGTCATGGGAGAAACCGTTGTAGAAAATTCAGCCAAATCAGATAATAATTGCGCCCTCTAGAGGCTCAAGAAGTCATGATCCCAGATCGGTTTATATTAGGTTATGGAACGCTTTGAAACATACTTTGTACATCTGTTGGAAGTCATAACAAAACAGAGTTGTCAACGTCGGATGCAACAGTGGTGAGGCAGGAAAACGGTGGAGCATACCTGGCATCACTTTATCTGCCTTTCGATTCTCCGACACCGCCGCCCACGTCTGAGCTGCAACGGCTAGTGAGGAAAACAAAACAGACAGGAAACGAGATACTAACAGGGTGCGATGCGAACTCTCACCACATTTCGTGGAGTTGTACCAACATTATAAGCCCAACATTATAAGGACTAGGGATGTGGTATTAGACGTGACGATATGTTCAGAAAATCTGATCGATGAGGTTCAGGATTGGAGGGTCTCCATGGAACACTCTTTCTCTGACCATCGCTACATTAGGTTTAGAATAACACGGCCAGCGCCGAATCCGATAAGCTTCCAGAATAAGTTGAAAACCATCTGGACAAAATTCGGAAGGCTACTCAGAAGAAGACAAGGCAAGATAACTTAGATTGTCCTAGCATAGAAGAGATTGATGAAAATGTCAACAGGCTTACGATTACAGTGGTGGGGTCCTTCAAGGATAGTTGTCTCTTCGGGAAAGGAAATCAGCCCAACAAAAACCCTGGATGACCGGGGAGATTCGCAATATTGGAAAAGAGGTTCGCAGACATTTTTACAGAGCATGTCGTAAAAAAGCGAAAGTTTATTGGGATGTGTATTAACACGGCTCAAAGAATACAATAAGATTACCAGAGCGGCAAAACGTGCCTCCTGGAAATTTTTCTGAGAACAGGTCGATAGCGTTAATGACGCCGCCAAGATAAAAAAGTTTCTCTCAAAAACCCATGTCGAAACTGAAACTTTAGTGGACGACATGGGAGTTAGAGCAGAGACAACGGAGGACATGTTGAGGCCTTTGATGAAAACCCATTTTCCACAGGATACGAAGGGACTCACGGAGACACCGGGCTCTTGTAATAATCACGTTGATTGAAATTTATAATAACGGAATTTATGGCGAAGGAATTCTTGAGGAGCTACAAACCATTTAAATCACCCGGAACTGATGGAATATTTCCGGCGCTACTGCAGAAAGAGGCAGAATATCGGGCGCCTCGTCTGGCAAAAATTTTCACAGCGTGCCTAGGACTTTCATATACTCCGAAAGCCTGGTAGGAGGTAAGGGTGGTTTTTATACCCAAGCCCGGCAAGGCAAGTTATGCGACACCAAAGGCCTACAGACCCAAAAGCCTTACATCCTCTCTACTCAAAACCATGGAACGTATTGTGGATAAAGAGTATGACATCCAGCGAACTGCTCAAATACAAGCAGCGTGCCTATATCAAGGGAAGGTCGGTGGAGACTGCCCTGCACGAGGTTGTGCATAAAATAGAAGAATCCTTCGATGCCAAAACGTATATACTGGCGGTATGCATTGACATCGAGGGGGATTTTAACAATTTGCGCACCGTTACACTAATCCCGGTCCTTAGAGACAGGATAAACCATATGCTAAGGAACAGGTGGATAAAATGTGTGTCCCATGGAATATATTTAAAGGAGAAAGTGGCACAGGGCACGCCACAGGGGAGCATTTTATCGCCACTCAGGTGACCACCATAAATGACCTATTAAGGATGCTGAGTGAGGAGGGATTTGAACCCGTCTGCTACGCATGTTACGATGTTTAATACTTCTAAGGGGTAAGGATCCGAACGAGCTATGCAGAAGGGCCAAAAGGGTCTTGCATATGGCATATGACTGGGCTAGACCCAGAGGTCTCAATGTTAACCGAGAGAAGGCTGAAATATGCCTGTTCACGTGGAAGACGAAGGTGGGTCAATTTAACGCACCACGTTTCCTCAATAAGATGATTTCGATATCTGACAAGGTCAAATACTTAGGAGTGATCTTGGACAGGAAACTGAATTGGAAGTGTCACATTCAGGAGCGTACTATGTTGAGACGTTGGAGCATTTCCTTTGTCATTTCCCGGCTTTCGCGTCCAACAGATACCGGTACTTAGGTGGAGACACAATATCAGACATGAACCAACGTAGGGGAGTGGTATTGAAAACAATTAAGAATTTTGTATGTAGCACGGAATTCCGAACATAAAATTTTCTTTTTAGAGGTTACTTTATAATTTTTAATTAATCGGATTAAAATCTGCACCCTCTTTTAAACCTAACCTAACCTAGTATATGTGGAGGCTACAAATATTGGAAAGTGTAAGATATTTTTTGCATGGGCTTAGAGGATATATGTTAAAATAAGGAAATTTTGTACTCGAGGGGTTTTTCCAATTTCTAACAAAAACTGCCTATTTTGAAGTACATATAGCATCCGTTTTAGTTGACATATATTGTTGAAATCTTATATATAAAAATCAATTTGTGTTTGTTTGGTGATTTGTTTGTTTGTTTGTATGTTTGTGTGTTGTTTCTAGACTCAGAAACGGCTGAACCGACTTTCTTGAAATTTTCACAGATGGTACATATTGACCCCGTGGTGAAAATAGGGTACAACATTTTTTGATATCTAACGGGGGGGGGGGGGGGGGGGGGGGGGGGGGGGGGGGGGACCCTCCCCCTTATCCTAATTTTCAGTAACGCCATATCTCGGAGATGGGTGGTGCGATTTAAACGAAATCGGACCAAGTGCTAGGGGGACCACCCCAAGCCCCAAAACACCCCTAAATCGGATGTATTTACCGACCATAGCAATATGGGACTCAAATTGAAGGTATTTACGAGTAGAATAGGAATCTGATATCCAAATGTGGGACCACGTTTCTGGGGTCCACCCCTTCCCCAAAACACCCCCAAACAGGACTTAGTTACTGACCATGGTAATATGGGGCTTAAATAAAAGGTATTTGAGTGTAGAATTCGAATATGATATTCAAATATGGAACCAAGTGTTTGGGGGCCGCCTCTCCCCAAAAACATCCCCCAATGGGGATAAATTTACGACCATAGCAATATGGGGCTCAAATTGAAAGGTCTTTGGAAGTAAAGCACGAATCTGATATCAATATTCGGGAAAAGTGTTTATGGGGACACCAAACAACCCTAAATCGGGCATATTTACCGACCATGACAATGTGGGGCTTAAATGAAAGGTATTGGGCGGTAGAGCAAGAATTGATACCCACTTTCGGGACCAATTTTCTGGGGGTCTACCGCTTTCCCAAAATACCCCACAATCAGCAATTTTTTAGTGACCATCGCAATATGGGGCTCAAATAAAGGTATTTGGAAGTAGAATACGAATTTGATATCCAAATGTTGGACCATGTAGTAAGGGTATCACCCCTTTCCCAAAACATCCCCAAAGGCAAAAATTTTTTCGACCATGCCAATATGTGGCTCAAATGAAAGGTATTTAAGATTAGAAAACGAATTTGATAACCTATTTTGGGGCCATGTGTTTGGGGGACGCCTCATCCTGTAAACTCCTTATAGCAATATGAGGTTTAAATAAATGGTATTTGAGACAAGAGCACGATGCTGATATTTTTTTAGGGCCAAGTATCTGGGGGACCACCTCTCCCCCGAAAACACCACTAAATCAGACATCACCTTACATCCAAACTTAAATTCGTAGACCAATAAAGATCGTATGGGATCCACATAAAGGCACTTATATTGTTAAACTGTTAGTCAAGCGATATACTATTTTCGTAGCATGGTATTTCACTAAAAGATCTTTAATTGTCGAAAATAAATATTCCAAGGAAACTTTTGGTCCATATAAAGTAAAAGAAGGCTCAGCGGAGCGGACCCGGGTCAGCTAGTTTGTTATAAAAATCATCTACTATATATCCCCTTCACAAGCAAAAAACAAAAAATTAAGCTATTAAAGCAAGTTTTTTCAAAAAAGACTTGTTTTTACTAAAAAATCCAAAAAATACACTTTTTCACATTTTTTGACTTCCAAACTTTTTTTTAAATCAGATGTGGACCGTTGCTGCGACAAAGTTGTTGTAAATTTTGTCACAAGTCCAAATCATGCATGAAAATTAATATCGAATCACAAATGCAAATCAGATCTCGATCAAAATTGCAACAAAAAAATTAAAAGTTGAATATCTCCAAAACCAGGGAAAATACTGTATACCTCAAGCGGAATATTGAAAATCGGACCACAAATGAAGATTTGGCAGCCCCAAAAAATTTTCGTTGGGGCTGCCATGACAGCGATTTAAAGAGAAAATCATTAAATGACAGATGAGTCATGAAGGTCTTATTTTACTATCTTAAACGTCTAGGCATTCTTATTCGTCGATGTCCAACCACCCTTTTTTCGTTTATGTACCAAGATAGCGTTCAATGAATAAAGCAAGCTTGTGATTATAAATTAATTCACGTTAAGATCGATTAGAAAATATGGCTGGTATCTTATGTGAATGAAGAGCCATTCTAAAAAATTTCCAAATTTTAATGGAATTATGGAGATAAGTCAACACAAAGTATGAAAAAAGTGAAATAATAGATTTACATGAAAATACTACCCGATATATTTGATATTTGATTTTAAAATATTATTACAAACCATTCTCGAAAGGAATATGTAATGTTTTTTGGACCTTTCTAGAAATGAAGAAGGAGTGCTCTTGTATGCCTTATATTAGCCCTGATTTTCGGAACACTTTTCAATTTTCCCGCTGAATGCAGTACAGGTCGTATACAGTAGGTGGGTGGGTGTAACTTATTATTTTTACGCATAGAAGTGAAAATTAAAGAGATAGCTGGTTAAAGTCGTACGGTGTCTCAAATGGAAGGTATAGCGAATTTGACATAGCAATACGGCGTCATGTATCTAGAGATCATCCCAGCCTCTAAAAGCAACGATCATGATAGGCACTCAATTATGAGGGTTTTAGAAGTATTTTATCAACCAAACATTAAAAAGAAAATTATGACGAAATGGGGTTCAATTCAAGATATTTGAGAACATTGTACGAATATGATAACAAAAATTTGGGCCAGGTATCTAAAAGGCCGTCTAACTTGGTATAAAATCAAAGGGTTTTAGAAGAAAAGTACGGACTGACATTGACCATATAAAATCAAGTATTTGCGCAACCACCTGTCCTCAAGATACTATTAAACGGACCTTTAGTCGATCATAACATTTTAATTTTAATTAAAGTCCTTATAAGTGAGGACAGAAAGATTTTAGATCATGTACAAGTGGAGTACGAATTCGAGGAGTGGTATACGATAAGCCATAAAAAACCATAAGAATGTAGGCTTCCAAGAAGGCTTCAAAATATTTATTATTTAACCCAGAGAAATAAGTTTTCTGATATCAGCAAATAGTCTTAGCTCATTTTATAATGAAAATTGTTAACATAGCACGAAACAGTATCAACTGTTTGAACTTCCTAACAATAGTAGTAATCTTACATATTTATGTAAATTTGTGACAAATTTAGATGCATATTTTTGGTTTAAAATCTTAAATATGATTTTACTAGAAATTTTGTTGTAAAAATTTGATCAAAATGAGTTTTGAAACTCAAAAAATTAAACTGAAATATTCAACTTCTCAAAGCATTTATGATGTTTAACATATGTTTGACATTTTTTGCAAAAAATGTTTGCTTTCCCATTTCCAGCAAACTATCTGCTGTTACTCCAAACTTTTTTGTTGATTTAATAACAAATTTCTCTGAGTGTAACTTATTTGCAATATTGTACACACGTCTTTGAAGCAAAGATGCAACCATGAAACCAAGAAGTTTAGATTACAAATATAAGAACATTTTTGTTTTATGTATTGTAAAAGCGGAGCGTGGCTGGGTGGGCTAGTTAATATTAAATTAATGAGCAATAGCCTTCAGATAAAATTTATCTTCGTAAAATAATAGGTTATGATAGAGATGGGCTGTGCGTAAATACTCAAAAGGTAAATTGGGTATTTACCCATTTATACCCAAAAGCTGGGTATTTATAATTTTGCAGGTATCATGGAAATAAAAACATTTTCCGGACAATTTTTGATGATTTCGTATTTTTTGTATATAAACCTGAAACCTGGCCATGAAATTGGATTTTAGTTATATATAGCCGTTATATAGACCGATTTCCAGACTTAAAGTCTTGAGGTAATAAATTGGTAATTTTTCATCCGATTTTGATGAAATTTGCCACAGTGAGTTCTAGTTGACCCCTACCTATTTCTGTGAAGTGTGGTTCAGATCGGACTATATTTGGATATAGCTGCCCTATAGACCGCCCAATCTCCCGATAAAGAGGTATTGAGGCCATAAAAGATCCATTTTTTACCCGAATTCGATGAAATTAGGCACAGTATGTTGTGGTAGTCCCCTACCCATTCCTGTCAAATGTGGTCCAGATCGGACCATATTTGGATATAGCTGCCATATAGACCGATCTGCTGATATAGTGTAATGAGCCTATAAAAGGAGCATTTTTCATAGTTGTTAATGGCGGATAAAATAAGCCACTAGTTTGTTTGGTATTTGCATAAACGGCTGAACCTGGGTGTGGATATAGATGTCAATGGTTGATTAATGGATAAAATATGTCATTAGTTTGATTGCTATTTGCCTTTAACGACTTAACCTGGGGCAATATACAGATATGGTCATATCTGCACCCAATAAATACCCGGAAAGGATATTTGATGGGGATTTTACCAAGCGTTGGGTATTTACCCGGTAGAAACGCATCTCCAGTTATGAATAAGGTTTAAAATACAAACAATATACATAAATTATTATAAAAGTACAAATCTGAGTGCATGTGCAAATAATATTTGTACATATTTTCAGGAGAATTTCTTTTAATATTTTCAGTATTTGTTATCAAAACGAAAGAGCTTTGAAAAAAGAAATTAATATTTAAGAAATTGAAACTGAAATAGAGCAAAATCTTTTTTTATTTTTTCTATTCGAAAGATATGCAAAATGTGAAACATACAATCAGTTTTTCTTCCCACTGTATGATTTCCAATAGGAAACTATAATTGTAAAAGCTCGGGGGCTTGGAACATTTTTCCAGTGGCCAGCTTTTTGGAGACGATTTGCATACAATTCTTAATTTTCCCACACTGGAATTTCAAAGCTTATTTGAATATATATGTGGATTATTTTAGATTGACGTTTATGTCCACTGGTTTCCATGACGATCCGGGCTTGTAATAATTAAAAGTCTACACGACTCTTGATACCACAGCCCATGTGGAAGTAAGAGGCAGTAACGAGTCACCACTACAACCCACTCTAAGATGTTTTGACCTTAAATTTTAAAAAAAAGTATTCGGGAGCTACTCTGTGTCATACCATCCCACCATCATATGATTCGATTAAATATTTTTTATGCTAATGTGAACTATGTCTGTACATAAGCTATTTGACTTACATAGAGAGGTATACATGCAGGGTAACCGTTGAAAAGAGAATATCGGTGTCGTATGAACCACTGCATTGTTAGTCGGTTTCGTTGGCTAGGTCATGCTGTCAGAATAAACGAAGAAGCTCTAGCGAAGAAGTTTTTTGTGGCATACACAAACCGGGACGAACAAAACTCCTGTGTAAAAATTAGGTGGTGAAAGACGTCTCGAAACTTGGTGTCAGAGATTAGAGGAAAATCGTAGATGGTCCAGGCGCTTGGAAATCTATTCTATATTCCGTTAATGGGAAAAATGTTCAGTCATTGCCTATTAAAGCAAAGTAAATAAAGATAATACAAAAACAATTAAAAGCCTGCTAAGTTAAGTCGAACCTAGGGAACCCACCACCATGGATTCTGCTAAAGGTTTACACAAAACGAGCTAAGTTGAAGTCCTATATGGAATTTAAGTACCAAATTTCTGCCACAACAGACCAAACTGAAACTTACAGGGGCCGTAGAAAGGAAGATTAGCTTAGGTTAGTTTAGGTTGAAAAGAGGGTGTAGATATTAATCCGCCCCATGCCACTATGTACATAACCCTAAGCCAGTAATCAGCTTGTTAGGCTCTCTAAATACTAAAAAGTAACTTCGAAAAAGAAAATCTAGGTTAGGAATGCCGTGCTACTTACAAAATCCTTAGTTGTTTTCCATGCCACGCCCCTAAGTTGGTTCATGTCTGGAATTGTGTTCCCACCTAAGTACCGGTGTTTCTTAGCCGAGAAAGCCGGGCAATGACATAAGAAAAGCTCCAACGTCTCCTCATCTTCCCCACATGTCCAACATATGCTATCACTTGGCACATCGATTTTGGATAAGTGAGCTCGTAGTCCTATGTATCCCGTTATGATACCGAAAGCTATACTGACCTCCTTCTTGCTTCCTTGCAGTAATAGCTTCGTCTGCTTATGATCCGGATCTCCCAATAGGTTTTTAGCCGTCTTACCGAAGTTTCGCAGTTCACATTGTCATATGCGTTCATCGTCGAAACAGATCTCAGTGCTTGGGTTCTCAATGTAGACTCCTAGGAGCACTCAGTCACCTAGCTTTAATCATCTGTATAGCTCGATCTCCCTGATGGCAATACCATAGTTCCGTCAGTCCATACTAGGCCTCTGGCAGCAGTGTCTCGCACTCGGCCGAAAGTGTCATCTCAGGTACACGATCGGAAACCTCTTCTTATCTATCCGGGTTTCCTAACTTCGCCTCGATCAAACCAAAATGGTATGACCTGCTCCTAACCCCTACCGATTATCCCATCACCTTAAGTCGAAATGACAGCTACACACTTAATCTGTATGACAATGGGTCGGATATCTAGAATAGTCTTCAGTGCCCTAGTGGGCGTGGTCCTCATCGCTTCGCTTATGCCAAGACAACATTTTCCGTGAACCTTACTTTGCACTTATTCTCCATGGCAGTCCAGCAAACTACTGAGGTGTAAGAATGTATTGGGCCAGTGGGCTTTCCTTGGTTTTAGGCCCCGTTTCAAGCCTACGGCATAGTGCCCCACGTCTGGCATGCTGTTTGTATTTAAGCAGTTCGCTGGAGGCGCGTTTTGCCGATCTGGTAATTTTATTGTATTCCTTGAGCCGTATGTAATATACATCCCAACAAACTTATGATTTTTTACCACGTGCTCTGTTACAAAGTCTGCGGACCTCTTATCCAATATTGCGAATCAGCCCGTGTCTTTGAAAGACCCCACCAGCGCAGTCGTAATCCTGTTGACATGGTCGTCAATGTCCTCTATGCATGGACTTGCCCAGGTCTTCTTCTGCGTAGTCTTCCGAATTTTGTCCAGTTGGTTTTCAACTTATTCCGGAAGCTTATCGGATTCGGCGACATCCATTTACGACCCCATTAAATATATATATTCTTGTTGAAATCACACTACAGGCTTTAAAAATTGGGAAGATAAGCTGTTGTCCTCCCCTCCTATAGAGGCGAGGTGCATTGGCACCTGTAG
This sequence comes from Stomoxys calcitrans, assembly GCF_963082655.1. Taxonomy (NCBI): domain Eukaryota; kingdom Metazoa; phylum Arthropoda; class Insecta; order Diptera; family Muscidae; genus Stomoxys; species Stomoxys calcitrans. The sequence goes on along the minus strand of NC_081553.1, from coordinate 154,001,512 downwards.
TCGAGAGTAATGCTTCAACCGCACAACTAGTCGTCAGGCTAATTATTGAGGAAGAGACGAAAAACTAGAGGGATGCCAGCTCGTTCGTCCCCATCCTTTAATTAAATGTGGTGTTTCTGACTCGAATTCAGACAAAGCCGAGCAATGACACAGGAAATGCTCCAACGTCCCATTATCTTCCACGCAAGCTCTACACATGCTATCATTTGGCACACCGATTTTACATAAGTGAGCTCGTAGTCCTATGTGTCCCGTAACAAATCTATGGTGAAAAATTTTGCGTTGAAATGGTGTAATGCAGAAAAATGCCGTATGTTCACAAATAGAATGTATAAATGCTAAACGCAACAAATTGGAGGACATTGTATTTACAATAGAATGAAAACGTGGTATTTATAAATACATATCGACAATATTGTCTTATTATCCATTATTATTATGATTTAAATGACTTGGGTGCTGAGGATGGGTGCTGAGCACCCAAGTCATTTAAATCATAATAATAATGGATAATAAGACAATATTGTCGATATGTATTTATAAATACCACGTTTTCATTCTATTGTAAATACAATGTCCTCCAATTTGTTGCGTTTAGCATTTATACATTCTATTTGTGAACATACGGCATACGGAACATATGTGGATCTAGATTTCGTGTTATTCCTCGCAAAATGCTAAGATTGGTATTTAAAACGCTTAATTTTAAATATGTATGTACATAAATTAAATTGTTCATAATACTCTTTACAGACGGTGTCACCGACAAATGAAATCGCCGGCTTAAAATGGAATCGACTATTTTTATTTTTTTAGAAGCCTGGAACCATTAAGAAAAAATATGAATATTTTTTTGCAATATGTTTCATGTTTTATATGCAATTTAATCCAATGAAAGAAAAAGTTGTTATTGTAGCCACATTTTCATATAGAGGTGGCGATCCTCGTCAAGTCCGAAGGCCCGATCGCCGCGGGAACAGGGTGGCCATTGGTTGTTTAAATGTGTCAATGACCCGTCTTGTAATATCGTGCATCATAGGCACTCAGTATTTGGGCAAGTGCCGGTGCCGCCCGGCCTCTCACTGAGTCTCTCCACTCGATACCCCTGATTGTCCACGGCTGCCGTTGCAGCTACTGCGTATGGAGAAACCTGTAGACGCGCCCGGTAGTTCGAAGGATTTATGATCTTATCATAAATCCAAATTGCAAAATTGTTAATCAATAAGACAACTTCCTTTATAGGTCCGATTTCGGCAACCTTTTTAATTGGATGTACAAATTTCTTAATTGAACGTGGTTTTTAATATTTTCTGTGTATGTCAAGGGAAGGTCGCTGGAGACAGCCCAGCACGAGGTTGTGCATAAAATAGAAGAATCCTTCGATGGCAAAACGTACACACTGACGGTATGCATTCGCATCGAGAGGGCTTTTAACAATGTGCGGACCGACATACTGATCCAATCCTTACACCAGTACCTGGTAGATCGGGTCCTTAGAGACTGGATTCTGGATGAACAAAGTTCAAAAGTTTTTGGATGACGATATCATCGAGGCGTTAAATAGCGCATACAATTCACCTATATTAGTAGTACCAAAGGAGAGCGAGGAAGTGGGAATTGGTAGTAGATTATCGACAGCTCAACAAGAGGATAGTTAAATAAAAATTTCTATTGAGGAAGAACGAAATATTTTTTAACTTTGAATATGGCCAGCTCATTCCATTAAACTAACAGCATTTAAGACTAATAATGGTCATTATCAATTCCAAAGATTACCATTCGGACGGAAAAATTCATCAAATAGTTTTCAAGAATGTTAACAATAGCACTTAGCGGCTTAGAGCTCCACAGCATTCTTATATGTTGGCGATAGAATTGTATTTGGATGTAGTTTAAAACATCATAATGAGAACGTAGTAAGAGTATTCGAACGTTTAGTGAGGTATAACTTGAAATTGAATGCGGCGAAATGTGTATTTCTTAAATCAGAAGTAATTTATTTAGGACATCAGATAACGAAAGACGGTATACTAACAGATCCATCAAAACATAAGACAACAGAATAATACACAATTGCAAAGGATAAAGTCAAAAGATTCGTATCATTTTATAATAATTCCCGACGTTTAATAAGGAACTTTGCGGAAATCACAATATGTTTAAACAATCAGAGCATAAAAGGAAGGGAATTTTAATGGACTGAGGAATGTCAAAAGGCTTTTGAATTGCTCAAGACAAATATAATTAGTGCGTCAACATTAGGTTAGGTAAGGTTTTAGTGGCAGTTTGCCATCAGACTCACTTAGACGTTTTTGCCCATTCTGATACCACAGGAAGAGAAGAAGGAAGATGCCTTCCAGTTTCTTCCGTTGAACCATCCAGATCGCTTTAAAAAGCACAATAACTTGTGAATGTTCACATCCGCTAAATAAGACATGTTCTCAAAGAAATGAGAACCTAAAGTGAAACTCCTTCCGATTGCTAGTGCGGGACACACACACAGGTGTTCTTTAGTCTCTTCTTCTTCGATGTCTTTACAGCTTCTGCAAAAGTCATTGCTGGTAACCTTCAGTCTGTCAGCATGTTTCCCGATTAGACAGTGACCTGACATGACGGACACAATGACTGAGACGTCTATTCTATCCAATGACAGCACAGCAGTAGACCTCTTCAAATCTAGAATAGGCCACATAGTTTTGGAATGCTCACAGCCCCTTCTTTGTGACCATCTATCTTTCGTTGTCCTTCGAGCCTGGTTCTGAAAACTTAGCTTACATGCCGCTAGAGGCATACCCACATATTTCAGTATCCCTGGAATGTTTAGGGTAGTTCTTAGTCTCGCAAGCTCCACCGCTTTACAATTCCCTGGGATATCTCTGTGACCCGGCACCCAGAACATGTGAATTTTGAACTGTTCAGCAATCTCGTTGGGAAATCTGCATCGGATGGTGTCGTACTCAGTTCGACTGTGATACACAACAAGCCATCCTTTGGATCCAGTTAAGTATTGAGCAGTAGGTGGATTTTTAAAGCGCCGTTCACCAGACCACAACACCATATATCATTATATGTCTGACAACTGCATCACATACCCAATGCATGACACGCGGTTTAAATTCCCACAATGGCTCTCTTGCAGGTGTATAGGGAAAGAGATGGCTTTCTTACCCTTTAAAAAATGTTGGATTTGAATTTCAATTTCCTGTCCAGCAAAACACCTTCGTATTTTGCGCTTTCTGTAAATGGAACATTCTCTCCACCCAAGGAGAAAGGTTCCACTTGTATCTCCTGCTGAAAAGAACAACTTTTGTCTTGCACGGATTTATACCTAGACCACTTTGCTGTTGCACGTAGAGTTTCCTGAAATATATCTCTAAGAATGCTGGGAAACTTTCCCCTAGCCGCAATTGCCACGTCATCAGTATACGGAACCGCTTTTACGCCTTTTTCTTCCAGAGACAATAATATATTGTTAATGGCTATATTCAAAATTAGAGGAGACAGTGCACCTCCTTGAGGTGTTCCTCTACTGACCCATCGTTTTAGATCTACAGATCCCAAGCCTGCCGTAATGCATCTTTTAGAAAGTACGTTTTAAATAAACTTTCTTACGATTGAGTTGACGCCTTGAAACTCCAACTTCTTTATGACTGCCGTCGGTTTTACATTATTAAAAGCGCCTTTAATGTCGCGAAATACTATCATTGTATTTTCCTTAACTCTCTATGCAGGCAACTAAGTCGTGAAGGGCTGTTTTAGTGGATTTGCCTTTACCATATGCATGCTACTGCTGCGACAGGCGATCTCTAGGTCTCCATATTTGCCCTAAGATATGTTTCTATCAACCTCTCAAGAGTCGTCAGCATAAAGGATGACAGACTAATAGGACGAAAGTCTTTCGCCTTCGTGTGGTAGGGTTTACCTGCTGAAAATTTCCTTCGTGTCCCTCCATCCCACAGGTTTATTTGACATTCTGATACAAACAGAGTATATCTCCCTAAGCCAGGAAACCAGTCATCAGGGCCTGGCAACTTAAAGGAGTCGAAACTTCTTATCGCCCCAAAGGATTTTCGACTCAGACTCAATTTCCCTAAAAGCCTCCGACGAATGCATACCAGTGACAACCTCTTCTGGCGCCACGTTGTCCATGGGAGAATTTTGTGGGAAATGTGTATCAACGAGTAATTCTAGTGTTTCCTCACTAGACATTGTCCATACATTCTCTTACTTCTGAATATACCCTACCGTAATAGGTTTCGAGGACAGAATCTTCCTAAGCCTTGAGGCCTCAGATGTATCCTCCACTTAGCTGCAGAATTCTACCCACGATTTGTTTTGAGCCTTTCTCAGATAGGCCTTATATTTTCATAGCTTAACCTTATAGATGTCCAAACCGTGTGGTGCTCTTGTGGCTTTTGCTCTGTTGAAGAGTTGTCTGCAGTCCTTCCTTAGACCAACCAGCTTTGGGGTCCACCATGGTCTCTGTGTGCTCCTTGGCTTGGCACTAGGGCGTACTGACACAATCGAGTCATTCAGGGCCTTCGTGATCCGCTTGACCACTATGTCTATATCGTCCGTAGTTTCCCCTTTCTTTTCTGGACTAGAAGGGATAGACGTGCAAAATTTGTGCCGAAATTTATCCCAATTCCCCTTTCTTCTGTTTATCCGAGGGACCACTGCTCCAGTATTTTCTCCAAGGTTGAAACTAATATAACGATGCGTAAAGAAGCTGTGGTCATCCAACACTTTCCAGTCGCATATTCTTCCACTTATATCTTCCGATACAAAGGTAATATCTGGTACCTCCTGCCTGTTCTTGGTAATAAAGGTCGGTTTATCCCCTTTACTACAAATCGCCAGATTGCAACTTATAATATGAGGCTTTTCTTCCTACAATGAGGCTTTTCTTCCCTACAGAAGCGGCTTCAACCACCGGCTTAAGGTTTGAAGGCGGCATCTCTGAATCGTGTGCCAGCCAGTAATGAGACTTGTTTATTTCAAGGCTACTAAATATTCAGTGCATAGCGACGGAAGAAGAAACACATTTAGACTACTCTTTGCAAGAATACAGGCTCTGTGCCCCCATACCCTTGAGAAGTTTAAACCCGGAATTCTTAGTCCACGAAGCATTCCTCCACACATAAATGGTTCCTGGATAATAACACCTTGCAATGGTGCAGATTTATCTGTGGAAACCGGACCAAAGTCAGGATTCAGAACATCCACCACTGTTGTGTTAGCCTCGTCTTTTGATTCCATCAGGAATTCATCCTCACAAGATTCGTTAGAACTGCTGCTGTCTTAGTACTTTTTGAATTCCGTGCTTCCCCGCTGGCGCACACATTCAGCCCAGTCCAACTTTGTGACCCACCCACACAGGTCTTGTCCGGTCCCGTTTCGTTGCCATCGCCTTCGGTGTCGATTGTCGCAGGGAGGTTTTCAGTCTCCTGCAATCCGCCAGACTTTAGCGATGTGGTCGATAGTACCTCAGGCAAGTGTTCAGCAACAACTGCTGAGTCGTCTCCGGATTCCCCAACCCCACCGCCTCTATAGACCTTCAGTTTCAACTTGTTGAATCCTTGGATACAACCCCTTCAGGCTTGTTGAGATCCACGAGACAGCAGGAGTTTAGTACGAATACTGCATGTCTCCGGTCACCAATCCAATCTTCCAATCCAATACCAATCCTCCAGTCGGTGGTTGAAAGATTTAGATTACATTCCCTTAGCCTTCCAAGTATCGATTCAGGATCTGAGAGAGTCCTTGGTATCCAAGCATGCGCCATTGGTCGAGAAGGAATATCTTCCTTCTTGACTAAACCTAGTGCTGCACCTGGCCAGATCTCACCAAACTTTTTTAGCGCACAACGATACATTTCTATTTAGCGTTGATCCCCGAAGGCAATTAGTCTTTATCGGCCACGATACCAGCCTGCATGGACACAAACTGGAGGAGACCCAGGAAATTCCGTAAGGACATCGGAGTATACTGATGACAGTCCATTGCCTATCCCACTCCAATTATTCCTACGTGTGCAGCCGTGTTCTTCTCCCTTGTCGACATCTGCCATAACTAAACTGTCCCTAGCGACATTAGAAAAGGTTCTTGGACATTATCTTACTATTGTTCGCTCTAGTTCTTTTAGGCATGGGATGCCCTCCAGGTAACCGCAGCCTTTTGGCTGACTGCGGTGCAATCCGAACCTAGACGTGTTGTCTTCGTGGTAGCCTGTACAGCGAATCCCCGAGCCCAATTTTGGAAGTCTTCCTCCCTATTAGTGAGAGTCTTAGGATCATTCGCACCAAGCCTCTCAATAAACCTTAGAGCGATGCGTATTTTATTATTCCAACCTCTTAAAGAGCGTGTTGACTTGCCGGGGTAGACCGATGACCTAGGCAAATTATTGGCATGCGAAGATAATACTCGAACCGCGTGTCTTCGTCAAAAGCACCTGCTGACCAGTCGTCTGTTGGTTAGTGGAGCCCGTAGCAGCCGCTCCACCAGTGGAAGGTTTAGTAGCGGACAACATGCTACGGCTTGATACCACCACCGGTTCATCCGAATCCGCTTTTATATGTACCACAAAATCGCCTTTATTAAACCTTGGCCGTTACTTCATTTTACTCACAAAGAGCAAGGAAAATTTCAAAATATCGGCAATTGAGAATCTGCAAAGTTTAAATTAGGGACATTTTTATCGAAACTTGCGACAGCACTTATGACTTGTGCTTGGCGATTCGATGAAGGCAATTTTTTGGAATAGAAGTTTGAACTCATAGTCGCTGTATTTGCCTGAATAACCACATAACACTCGATTATATTTTAAGTTTCCGTGTGCCTGCCGGGACGGCCAAGAGCCCGATGGAAAGATCAAGTGGTGAGTGACACCTTAAAAAATGGTGTCAGAGATTATACAGCGGTCAAAAAAAGTATTCATCATTCAATGTTTTTTTTTTAATAAGTCTACAAAAGACAATTGGAATAAAAACATATTAAACTAATGATGCAGTAGTGCTTGTGTGATATATATGTACACAATTTCATTGTTTTTAAAGAAAAAAATAGTATTTATTGGAACAAAAAGGGCCATTTTACAGCTGAACACAAAAAATTAAACAAAAAAAGTATTCATCATTGCAAAAAAACAAAAAAATAAATAACATAATTTAAAAAAATTAATACTTTGTTATTCGACCACCGCGTCTTTTAACTTCTTTTAAACGGTTTGACATCGATTGGACTAATTTAGCGGTTATATTTTGGTCTATATTAGTCCATTCCTCCATTATCACCTGTTGCATTTGACTCTTGCTCGAAAAATTGCGCGTTCTCAATTTGCGTTCGAGATGTTCCCAAAGATGTTCAATTGGGTTCAAGTCGGGACTTTGAGGAGGAGTTTTAATGACTTTGGGGCAGTTATACAGCATCCACATCTTGGTATTTAAAGCAGAATGTTTGGGGTCATTATCTTGATAATATTGAAAGTTATTACCTAGCCCAAGTTTTACAGCACTATCTTTTAAATTCCTCTTTAAAATGTCAATGTAATACTTATGATCCATTACTCCATTAATAATTTCAAGATTTCCCGCTCCTGAAGCCGCCATACACCCCCAAACCATTAAACCACCTCCACCATGTTTTACAGTAGCAACTGTGTTTCGTTCTTCAAGCTCTGTATTTGGTTTTCTGTACACTATGACCTTTCCATCGCACCCAAAAAGATTAAACTTGCTCTCGTCTGCAAAAATGACTGTTTTCCAAAATGATTCGGACTGTTTTACATACATTTTTGCGAAGTTTAGCCTTTTCACTCGGTTTATTTTATTTATAAAGGGCTTCTTACGTGCAGTTCTTCCTCTGTAACTATGCCTTTTGAGTGTATTTCGAATTGTTTGTGTAGTAACTTCCTTCCCTAAATATTCCATAGTGTTTTTACGAAGAATGGTCGCATTTGTCTTCGGAGTTTTCTGAACTTGCCGCACTAGCCAACGCACATCTCCAACTGAAAGTGCTTTTGGTCGACCAGATCTTGGTTTATTGTCAACAGTTTTCGTTTCTGTCCACTTTCTGATGATGGATTGTATAGTAGATCGTGGTCTATTTAATATTTCACTGATAGTTTTTTGAGTTAAACCATTCCTGTGGTGTTTTATTATCAAAACTTTTACCTCATCAGAAACCTCGTTTTGCTTACGACCCATTTTGACAAAAACTATATTTTCAATGAAATTAAATATTTGCTGTCAAGGGCAAAGCCTCCTTTACTAAATAAAACAGAAAAGGGGGATTCCCAAATAATATTTGAATTTGACTTTGATGATAGCACATCAATGATGAATACTTTTTTTGTTCTGTTTTTGGTGTTATTATATAAAATTGCATTTTTTGCGCTAATTAAATTTATTTTTTGAATTTATTTTAAAACATATTACGAAAAATAAACTATTGCATAAAACTGCATTATTTGTTTACTTTAAATTTTCTTCAATTACCCAAAATAAGTGAATTTATTATCAATTTTGCTAATGATGAATACTTTTTTTGACCGCTGTAGAAGGAGCGCAGAAGATCGAGGCGTTTGGAACGCTATTCTACGTTTGGCTGATGGAACATATGTTTAGCACAGCCAATTAAAGCCAAAAGTGTGCCTGTTGAAATCAAACCAGTTTTTTATCGAGTAAAGCCAGCAGCTTAAAATTTTTCTCATATACTTCTAATTGAAGTGGATCAGTTGGAATTGCAAATGAGCCGATATTCGAACCGATTTCCCCGATTTAGCTAAACTTGTGCACAAAGGCTTCTGACTTCCAACCTATCCAAATGCCTAGATTTGACTTGCATAGAAAATAAATTACTATAAAATCTCAACAACTTTTTTGTATGAGAAAAGAGTTGGTGCTCGACAATTTTGGTAATTGAATTAATGATTTTAGTTGTTGAAGTGTGTTTATAATATTTTGTAATCAACAAACTGTGTAATTTCTCAACAAACTTTGAAATGATAAGAATTTTTAACAAATTTGTTTTTGAACTAGTTGTTGGTAGTCAAGGGACATTATTTCAATAAGAAACGTACATATTTTTTTGTTTAAAAACACATATATTAGTTAAATAGCAAATATGCGACCCACCAACTAATATTTTGTAATGTTTTGCACTCATCAAACTATGTACTATCTTTATTATTGAGAATACATATTATTTGTTGACTTGTTAAGCGAATGATTGCTGACATCCAATTTATACTTTGAGTTGCTGAAATTTTAATATGATTCGTTGCAGGAAAATTGACAAATTTTGTAGTTGATTTTTCAACAGAAGTTGTTGTTTTTCAAAATTATTTTTATCTGTGTGTTGAGAACATCCCATGAGCTTGAATGAACTTTTAATTTCAGCTTAAAAATATATTTGTACAAAGAACACAACAAATGTCATAATTGGTGTGAGATAAGTAAGTTTCTGCCAACCAAAAAATAGTTTACTTCACTAAAATGTTTGTTCTAATACAATATCAGATTTTGGTATATTTATTTAAATTACAATTTCAATTTTGGTGGAAGGAAATGGTATTAAATATGCCATCCGTCCTAACGATCTCAAAATCTATAAACTATTTCTAATGCGAAGAAATTAATGCCGAGTATACTTGATAACCTAGGAATCTGGATTTGTATTCTGACACCAATTAGACGATCGTTTAGAGCGGACTTATGCGACCAATTTTGCCGGCTTTTGCGATCGACTTGGCAAGTTTTGCCAAGAAGTCGTAGAGAATTTGAGGACGAGGGAAACCGGACCTTTTATGTGATAAAAAAATGAATTATTTAATTTTTATGTGAATGTCTAGCTACGCCACTGGTGATGAGCCTTTATGTTTTAGACTACTAGCTTTCTAAAATTTCGACATTTGAGTTCCGTGATGCGCCCAATAGTTGAATGCCATATGCCTATACCGGCTTTAGTATATCTTTTTAAATTTTAAATTTGTTGTTAATGTTAAGTTGAGATCTAGACCCTACATCCAGAGAAAAGTTTATACCAAACGTGCTCAACGTAAAGCAACACCGTATGGTACAAAAACAATACCGTATGGTACAAAAACAACACCGGATGGTATGGATGAAACATAAAATGATTAGTACCGTTTGGAACGCCTTATTACCGAACTGGTATTGGTTTTAATGCCATTCTGCTATTGGTTTTAGCACCAGACCGTTATTTGTTTTAGTACCAAACCGTTATTTATTATTCCACCCACTAATGAACCATCAAAAAAAAAAAAAACACTGAAAATAATTTTAATTTGATTTTATTTTTATTATTTGTGTTAATAATTACAAAAAGTAATGTTAGACCGTGCCCAACATCAATTCTTTGTATTCCGCACCTTGTGGAATTCCTTCATTTATTTTTTTAATGCTAGATTTTTACCATTTATCTTGACATAGTAAAATCTCTCGTCGAGGTAACCTTAAAAAAAGATTTGATATAGTGCGGGAAGATAGCTTTTGTAGAGTTTGTAGAGTAGGTCATCATGCCATACCCTCTCAAATGCTTGCTGAACTTCAAGAAAAACAGACGAACAATATTTCAATATTTTCAAGTGACTGAGGTATTAAGTTGACAATTCGGTTCCATTTTTCTGGTGTTCGATGTTTGTGTCTGAATTCAAACTGGTGTTTAGGAATAATATATTTGTCTTCCCGTACAGAAAGCAGTCTGTTCACGAAAATTTTTGAAAATGTACTTAAGAGGCTAATTGGTCCATAAGAAGATAGTAATTGCTCCGGTATGGTGGGTTTAGGTGCTATTATTATTTCGGCACATTTTCATTGCGATGGAAAGTAAAAAAGGCTGAGCATATGGTTAAATAATATGGTTAAAAACATTATACCTTAGTCAGAAAGACATCTATTGAATCGTATCTCGGTAATTTTTTGAATTCAATTTGTTTATTTTTCTTTTCACGTCAGATGGGGAAATGTGTTGAAGTGGTAGGTCCATTTGGCAAAGAATGTCTATAAATTTGGAAACTTCCCGTTGATCGTGGCCGGTAATAAAATTAAATGGCAGGAATATTTGTTCCAAATGCTGCAGATATGCTTCCGCTTTTTCTTTATTTGATCCGTCTGGTTTTCCTAAAACTTTTTAAAAAATGTTTTTATTTTGCTTTCCATTTTTAATAGAAATAAAAACAACCCCTATATTGGTTTCAGCTGGACCAATAAATCCAACAACAATATAAAACAACCAAAATAAAGTACCGCAGAAACAAATGAATGAACGGGAAGCACACCGATAAATGTGTATACACACGATAAAAATTTACTCTTTGGCAAACGAAGATTACTGGGTAACAGGTTCATGGCATTGTGTGTGTTGCCGATGCTATATGTTCCTTTTGAGTTAGAAATATTGGCGGTTGGGGGCTTACCTTTCTTATCGGCGTGCTTCCCGTTCATTCATCTGTTTTTGTTGTTGTCATACATTTTATCAAGTTTCAATACGTTCAGTCGCAAGTGCACAAAGCTCCATAAAAAATAGAATTCCTTCTGACTGCTAGTGCGGGACACACACACAGAAGATGTTCTATAGTCTCTTCTTCGATGTCCACACAGCTTCGGCAAAAGTCGTTGCTGGCAACCTACAGTTTACAATAACTGAGATATCTATTCTAGCCAGTGACTGCAAAGCGGAATGGAATGCTCACAGGCCCCTCTTTGTGAACATCAATCATTCGTTGTCCTTCGGGCCTAATCCTGAAAACTTAGCTTATATGTCGCTAGCGGCATACCCACAGATTTCATTCTCCCTGGAATATGTTTAGGTAGTTCCTAGTCTCACAAGCTCGTCCGCTTTACAATTCTTTGGGATATCTCTGTGGCCTGACACCCACAACACGTGATACTTGAACTGTTCAGCCATCTCCTTGAGATATCTGCGACAGTCGAGGACGGTTTTTGTGTTCAGAGATACGTTCTCCAGCGATTTAATGACTACCTGGCTGTCTGAGAAGATATTTATGCCAATCGTCGTTATGACATTTTATCTTAGCCATTCCACCACTTCCTTAATTGCAAGGATCTCTGCTTGATAACCTTTTCGATATGACCAGTTCTAGATCTTTAGAGTTCACCCCAAAACCCACCTGGTCGTCTAGTTTGGAACCATCCGTATAGAAATCTATGTTACTTTTTCATCAGGGATATCGTAGTTCCAATCGGTTCTATCAGAAAAAAGTGGTACAATACATTTTATCTAAAAGTGGCTCAGCTAGGGTGTATTCAACACTGGCTGTAACATCGGATATTGTATCAAGGATAACACAGTGTCCGTAGCCGCCACATGACAAATGAGGAAGCTCCCTTAACCTCACGGCAGTGGTCGCTTCACTTTGTCTCGCCACAATGTCCATGGGCATAAGATGTAGCATTAAATTCACTGCTATCGGAATGAAAATGACTTTCGTGTCCATCCATCCCACAGGTGTATATAATATGCTGATACAAGCAGAGCCCAAGAACTAGTCTATCAGACACAGCTTGTAATTCAACCGGTGATACATCATCAGGCCCTGGCGACTTAAAGGAGTCGAAACTTCTTATCGTCCAAAGATTTTCGGCTCAGACACAATTTCCCTAATAACCTTCGACGGATCTGCAGAATTCTACTCAGGATTTGTTCAAACCTTTTCAGCTCGCCCTTATAACGTCCCAATTGTGTGGTGCTCTTGTGGCTCTTGCTCTGTTTTCTGCGGCCCTTCCTTAGACCAACCAGCTCTGGGATTCACCATGGCGGTCGCTGTTTGCCCCTTGTTTTGCCATTAGGGTATGGTGACACAAGCGAATTATTCAGGGTCTTCGTGATCTGCTTGACCATTATGTCTATATCCTGCGCAGTTTCCACTTCCTTTTCTGGTCTAGAAGGGTTAGACGTGCAGAATTTGTGCCGAAATTTATCCCAATCCGCCTTTCTTCTGTTAAGCCGAGGGAACATTACTGTAGTATCGTTCGATACAAAGGTCAAATCCCCCAGCCATCGGGAGGACCTTTAGTGCCGTCGAAGCGGCCTTACGATGGTGGAGATTTATCGTTTTTAGAGTGTACAACAAGCTGATTACTGGCTTAGGTGTTCAGCAACAACTGCTGAGTCGTCTCCTGATTCCCCAACCCCACCGCTTCTAAAGACCTTCAGTTTCAGCTTGTTAAATCCGTAGGATACAACTCCTTCAGACTTGTTGAGGTCTTCGAGACAGCCGGAGTTTAGTACGAATACTACATGTATCCGGTCACCATCAGCCTCATCCAATCTAGCTATCTTCCAATCGGTGGTTAAAAGATTGGGATTACATTCCCTTAGTGTTCCAAATATCGATCTGAGGGAATCCTTGGTATCTAAGCATGCGCCGTTGGTCGAAAAGGATTATCTTCCTACTTGACTAAACCTAGTGCCACATCTGGCCAGATTTCACAAATCTTTTTTAGCGCATAACGATATGTTTCAATTAAGCGTTGTTCCTCGAAGGCAATTAGTTTGTGTCGGTCCCGATACCAACCTGCATCGTCGCAGACTGGAGGAGGCCCATGTAATTCCGCTAGGACATCAGAGTATACTGATGACAGTCTAATGACTATCCCATTCCAATTATTCCTAGGTATGCAGCCCTGTTCTTCTCCCTTGTCGACAACTGCCATCACCAAACTGTCCCTAGCGACATTAGCAAAGGTTCTTGGACCCATCTTACTATTGTTCGCCCTAGTTCTTTTAGGCATGGGATGCCCTCCAGGTGACCGCAGCCTTTTGGTTGATTGCGGTGCAGTGTCCGAATCTAGACGTGTAGTCTTTGAGGTAGCCTGTACAGCGAATCCGCGAGCCTAATTTTGGGAGTCTCTCTCCCTATTAGAGAGAATCCTATAGCTAGCAACAATCTTCTCAATATACATGAACGCGATCCCTCTTCTATTATTCCAACCTCTTAAAGAGCGTGTTGGTTTGCCGGGGGAGGTCGATGGCCTAGGCATATTGTAGGCCTGCGAAGAAAGAATGGGTTCGGCCTTGTACTTTAGTTGAGTGAAGTTTTTACCGGGAGTACTCATACCTTAGCGCATCTCCAGATATTCCCGTGCCTGTTGCTGTATGCGGCCTTTCCACACAAAGCGGCTACTGATTCCGTAAGATTCTGTTCTTGGGCATTGTTAGATATTGAAGTGCGGTTGGTACCACGGCTGGTTTTTCACAAAATATTGACTTTAAAATCAATAAAACACCGAGTTGTAATTTATTTTACTGGAAAGTGCAAATTATCACAATTTTTACTCAAATGTGCAAGGAGATGTGACGGGCGATCGAAGAAAACAGCTATGGTTATTTCTTTCTGGCAAATAGTAGTTTTAAACGGTTGCCACATTTTGAAATGTTGGTATGTAAATGCACAGCTTATTGTAATCCTAGAAGAAGAGGAAGATTACCAGTTACGCCTAAATCCACACGAAATATTGCCAGTTCCATCAAATTCTTAGTCGCCATTGCATTAACGTGACTATATCTAGTACCAAAAGTGAGACTCTAAAAGCATGTCAACTCCACCAGTTAACTCAGCGTACAACACAATTAACACAGTGGGCCTCATCGAACAAAAAGCGAAGCGAAAATTGATGGATACGTCACCTGAAAATCCGGTAATGGAAGGAAGCATGCCAACCATGGAGTTCATGAAAATTATGCAGCATTCTCTGTTAAAATTGCAAGATGAGAAATTAGAAAATCTCCCAACTAAATCAAACATCATCGACATAAAAAACAACATTGAAGGGGATAAAGATGATATTAAGCGCTTAACAATTGAAAACAAAGAATTGAAGGCATAGGTGGAAAAGTTGAGAGAAGACAAGGAGGAAGACAAAAAATACTTCAAAAACTGGAAGACCAAGTGGGAAGAAACAAGCTAATTGTGAGGGGACTACCTAACCAAAAATCATTGCGAGGTGAAAGATGATTTAATATTAAAAATCGGAGCATACAATGTCCATGGGTTAGCAAGCAAAAATCTTCATCAGAGTTTTTACGAATATATAGAAAACTTTCATATTTTTATACTTTCCGAAACACATGTCGAATTGAAAAGTCAAGATAACTATTCGAAAAAACTTTTTATTAAAATTTATTGAAAAACCGCCTCCAGAAACTATGATATAGGAAGAGGTATAGGTGGTTAATTATATGGCATGAGAAACGATTTTGAAGAAGAAGGGTTTAAACATTCACTACTACAACGGGAAAACCAGGATGTGATTCGGTGTGAATTAAATGCAACAATGTTTGAAATTATACCGGTGTATATGAGAGGTGTAAACTGGGAAGCGGATTTTAATGGCTTGAAAGTTGCTATAGAGATTGGTGACCATAATATCCGAATAGGCGAAGGACAAGACCTGCCCTAGGAAATAATGGAAAAATATGCTCGAGAGTCTAAAGACAAAACGATCAGTGCAAATAGGAAAAAATTCATCGAATTTTGCAATAGCAACGGGTTAGAAGTTCTGATTGACAGAACCTCTGGAGATGAAGATGAAAAGATTACTTTTGCTAATAGAAACGTTACTTCAGTAATCGATTTGGCTGTCGTATCTTTAGATATTATGCCCTACGTGTATAGATTTGAAGTTGAAGATAAAATCTGGTCTGAATATTTCCCATTCTCTAATTCGAGAAATAAATAATTTACCGCCAAATCCAAATATGGAAATGTTTATCAAAGCTATCAACGATTCATGCCCGAAACAGTCAACCATAAAGAATGGGCGCTTCAAAGAAAGTCGGTTCGACCCAGAGTGCTTAAAATGCAGAGTCAAGACCATGAAAAAGCCTGGAGTGTACCGAAAAACCGGAAATATAGTCAACAGAACTGAGTATGTCGAACAGAAGAAATATTATGAAAAGTTGTACAGGAGGAAAAAACTTGAATGTAACAAGAAAATGGAGCTCAGACTTGAAGAGGTGTCCGACAGTAAATCTTGGTGGAGATTAGCCAAAAAAATAAGACAGCGAGACAATGATTCCGAAAGTGGTATTCCGGCCCATACCTCAAAAGATTATTTTGAATCCCTATTAAACCCAAAATCGAACATTGACCCTATAAATTACCTCCCCAATTTTGTTTTTGATAGTGATTTGGATAAAGATTTCACTCTTCAAGAAATCAAATACTTATTGAAGAACCTCAAACTAAGTAAGGCACCAGGGGAGGACCGAGTACCTTACGAGTTTTTTGTGCAGCAGATGGGCTTTTAGGTGCACTATGACGACATTAAATCATTTCGCTCCGGTGTCATATTTCCAATCCACATTTCCAATCACATTTATGAACTGTGTTGAGAAGCTAATGATAAACAATAGAATCACAGAATGGGCAAACAGGCATAAAGTATTAAATGAGTACCAGGCTGGCTTTAGAAGAGGCTATTTCACCATACACAATATTTTTAATCTGATGGCAATAATTAACATAAAGTTAAATGAGCACAGGAAAGTGTATGCCTTTTTCGTCTTTAAAGCCGCCTTTGATAGAGTGCCGAGGCAGCTTCTGATATTCAAATTACATGAGATTGGACTTTCCACAAAAATAGTGAAGTTTATAGAAAATATATTTAACAAAACTAAGTCAGCTGTGTGGACTGGTACAGGATCAGACTACTTTAACACTACTACTGGAGTAAAACAAGGTTTTTAACTGTCGCCTATTCTCTTCTCAATATACCTAAATGCTCTGCACGATTATCTTGAAGGAGGCCTCTTTGTGGACGATCTAAATTTGCGCTTACTAATGTACGCGGACGATATTGGTACATTGGCTGATGATCCAATTACTCTGCAAAGGATGATGAAAAGGCTGGAATGGTATTGTGAAAAAGTGAGGCATGCAAGTTAACAAAGTCAAGTCGGAGATTATGGTTTTCAGGAATGGAGGCCGTCTTGCCACAAGCGAAAATTGGTTGTACAATGGTGACACAATACGTGTTATAAACGAATATAAATACCGTGGTTTAACGTTGACCCCGAAACTATCATTTACAACGCACTTATCTCAAAAAGAAGTAGCGGCTAAAGTGTCAATTAACTCAAATAGAAAAATTTTATTTCAAAACCAACGATATCTTTGAAGCAAAATGGAAAATGTTCCTATCGGTTTGCCGCTGCATTCATAGTTATGGAGCAGAAGTCTGGGGAAATTCGCATTTTGAGGATGTGGACAAACATTTATTAAACGTCTATTGAGACTACCGGAATGTACACCGAATTATATAGTAGCTTTGGAAACCGGATACGATCTCGGAAACATACACGCATATTCCTTACATTTATCATATTTATCAATGTTGCAGGTTAAGCTTGAAGATTACAGACTCCCACACATCCTTGCATTAAAACTATCCGAAAAAATCTAGCCTATTTTAAAGATTATAGACCCCAACTTTCATACTATAACATTGATAATAGAAACATTGTGCTTGGCCAGACTTGTTGGTTTGGTGTAAATCAGGAACTACTATACAAAATTACAGAAAATGCCCATAACTCACACATCCAAAAAGCTCAAGAAAGGGATCGTCGAGGTTACATATACTTTGATTTTAATATAGTAGGTGTTTACTACTGTAACGAAAAATTTACTTTAGAACAAATTTCGCTTATAATGAAAGCAAAATGTAAATAATTATGGGCCTGATGTTGACCAACGATGCTCATTGTGTAATTCAGGAAAAGTCGAAACTTTAGACCACTTTATATGCAGACGCCCAGTACTAAACGGGATACGAATAAAATATTTCAACCAATTATCATTACAATAAAATGATTTAATTTAAATTTTAAACGGATGTAAAGATTTTTGCTGGCTTACTTCATGCAATTATTTAAAGAAAGCGATTGCGTATAGAAAAACTTTCGTAGAGGAATTCAATTATTAATCCAAACTATTAAACTCATTCTTCCAGCAGACGGTTTATATATAACCCACGCTGTGACATTCTTTATTAATATAGTATTATTATACAGTAGATTATAATGATCTTTGTAACGTTATTTAAAAATTAAGAACATTGAAATTGTCCTTAAGATTCGAACCACGTGTCTTTGTCAAAAGCCCCTGTTGACCAGTCGTCTGTCAGGTAGTGGAGCCTGGAGTAGCAGACAACATGCTACGGCCCTATACCACCACCGCAGCTATCGGGTCTTTGGAGTCTATTCTAAGTCTACTCTCGGACTCTAGATCTGCCGCTCCACTGGAAACAGATGCAGATCATCAACTGCCTAATGGGTACAACTATCGTGGCTTTCCTTGAGTGACTTAAATTTTTCTTCGAAAAATAATGACCTATTACGAGTAACAGTTGCGGAGCAAAATAACAAAATGTCCGCTCCACTCATTGGTTTAAACAAAAATCAAAAGATATACCATACGATTCCCCCTTGTAATAAATCAAGACGAGGTAGCATTGTCATTATTAAAGATATAATACTCCATTGGGAAGAAGAAAACATTTCAACATGAACATTTTCAAGCTACAACGGTTACAATAATGGAAAATTAAATATATTTAACAGTCAACACACGTCCCCCACCTTAGTCGCAGAGTTACTGGATCTGGATATTCATTAAATATTACTCATCTGTTGAAAATTTTTCAACAGAACCAAGAACAGAAAGATAGAACACAACACAATGCTACAACAACAACCACATAAATAAGAGCCTAATCCCGTGTATTATAGTTTGGCTTAATGAAAAAGGGATAATTGAAAAGAATTCCATTTCCTTTGGAACAAATAAACATAACACAAACAGAATAATTTAATTTTGAATTTTTGAAATTTAAATTTACGTTTTATTTTGTACGGCGAATTCAAAATTGTTTTGACATCTGGAGTTCCATTAGCTGTGCTGATGCACCTTATTAAATAAGCCTTGGTCACAAAAAATCAAAATTTAATTTTTTGTGTTTTGTTTGATTGTACGATGTGTGGAGGCCACCGTAGCGCACAGGTTAACATGTCCCCCTATAATGCTGAACGCTCGGGTTCAAATCCTGCCGAGACCATCAGCAAAAATTTTCAGCGGTGGTTTTCCCCTCCTAATGCTGGCAACATTTGTGGGATACTATGTATGTAAAAACATCTCTTCAAAGTGGTGTCGCACTGCGGCATGCCGTTCGGACTCCTTTATAAAAAGAAGGCCCATTATCATTGAGCTTAAACTTGAATTGGACTGCAATTATTGATATGTAAGGAGTTTGCCCCTGTTCCTTAATGTTCATGGGCAAATTTTTTTTTTGCAAAAATTTGCATTTTTGTTTGTTTGTATGTTCAATTAATAGAATACGACTAATAGTTCACGAGTAGCTGACATTGTTGTTGTTTCGTAACCACATCTTTATGTGGAGGTGACGACCCTCGTCAAGCCCCTGTAGGTGAGCAAGCTCGCTCCGGTCCAAAAGACCGATTGAAGTATAGGTTATTTAATAGAGCCAATAACTCGCCTTGTCATATCGAGCTGAGACTCTCCGCTCGATTCCGCTGATTGTCCGCGACTGCCGTTGCACCTACTCCGTATGGAGTAGGCGTCCACTATCCGAAATCTGTGGACGCCGGGTAACTCACAGCTAAGCTACTCGTGGCAGCAATGTAGACCACACATATCGGACCTCAATGTTCCAGCCTATGGGGTGTTCTCAGCAATCCCGTGCTAGGAAGAGTAGCTATCGGGCGTGTCCACAGGTTGCGAAATGGGAATAGGAACATTCAAATATTACAGTATTTAAATGTATGTAGGAGACCTTTTTTTCTGTGCAACAGCGCTAGGTGTACAGGAGAAGGAATTGCTTCCGAAAGAAATGCAAACCTTTTAAATTATGACTTTTTTCATTAAGCCGAATTATAATACACGAGATAACTATGAGCACCATTCGGGTCGGAACTGAGTTCCTACTTGTGTGGTGTTCCTGAGAAGCTCAATTGAGTGCTTCCGGACGCGTTCACAGATTACAATTGATTGGAATTGAGTGCCTGAAATACACATCTGATACGCCTGTGATACTCAATATGAAAAGGCGTGTTATTGGCGCCTTTAAATAACCAATCGCATCATGTCCTCGCGGCGATCGGTGCTATGGTTCATTAGGTCGCCCTCGAAAAAAGAATCAGAAATCTCAGGAAAACGCAGATAAAATTTACGACAGTACAATCTTTGGCGATCTGAAAAAGTTCCCTTAGCTGCAATTTCAAGCGCCTATAGTATTTATTCTATATTCTTGACTATAGTCAAGAATGCCGAGAGGATTATTTAGACAAGAAAAAAGGTGTGTGTTTAGCCATAATCCTGCACTTAACCCGCAATTTCGGGGCAGTGCCACAATTGTTGCTCAACCGTCTATAATTCCTCATTTCCACAAATCCCGGGTTAAATTTTTTAAACCTGCCATCTTGGTGGTTTATAGGAAAAGTTTTTGGAGCTAATGGGAATATCAAACATTTTTAAATATGTGTTGAAGTTGAAAACCAACTGGACAAAATTCAGAAGACTACTCAGAAGAAGACTTGGGCAAGATAATTTAGATTGTCCAAGCATAGTTGTCCTCTTCGGGGAAGGAAATTAGCCCAAGAAAAACCATTGATGACCGGGGAGATTCGCAACATTGGGAAAGAAGTCCGCAAACTACACACCGCTCAAGGAATACACTACTCACTGCTTAAGGAATACAATAAAATCACCAGAACGGCAAAACGTGCCTCCTGGAAGCTTTTCTGTGAACATGTCTTTAGTGTAAATTGCCGCCAAGATTAAATAATTTCTCTCAAAAACCCATGTCCAAACAGAAACGTTAGTAGACGACATGGGAGTGAGAGCAGAGACAACGGAAGACTTGTTGAGGCTTTTGATGAAAACCCATTTTACACAGAATTCGACGGGACTCACGGAGACACCGTAATCTTGGAATAATGATGTTGATCGAAGAATGGCAGTGATAATTGCAGACACCAAAGGCCTTCAGACCTATAAGCCTTACATTCTTTCTACTCAAAATCATGGAACGTATCGTGGACATCATGATGAGGAAAAGGACATCCAGCAAACTGCTCAAATACAAGAATCCTTCGATGCCAAACCGTACACACTGGCGGTATGCATTGACATCGAGGGGGCTTTTAACAATGCGCGGACCGACACACTGATCCAATCCTTAGAACAATATGGACGCGGTCCTTAGAGACTGGATAAACCATATGAAGGAACAGGTGGATAAATTGTGTGTCTCATGACATTAATATAAGGGACCTATTACGGATGCTAACTAAGGAGTGATTAAAACCCATCTGCTATGCAGATGACGTTATAAAAATTCAAAGGGGTAAAAATCCTAATCAGCTATGCAAAAGGGCCGAAAGGGTCTTGCAGATGGCATTCGACTAGGCTGGACCTAGGAGTCTCAATGTTAACCAAGAGAAAACTAAAATCTGCCTGTTTACGAGGAAGATGAAGGTGGGCCAATTTGACGCACCACGTTTAATCAAAAGAACAATTTCGATATGTGACAAAATCAAATACTTGGACAGGAAACTGAATTGGAAGTGTCGCGTTCAGGAGCGCACAATCTTGGATTGACGGAACCCTATTTTTGCCATCTGGAAGATCATGTTACACGTATGGATCAAAGCTAGAGGACAGAGTGGGCCTGGGGGTCTACATTGAGAACCCAGGGACTGAGATCTGTTGTAGACTGCCGGGTGATCACGAAATGCGTGAGCTGGTGTGGTGTTCACGCGAGGACTTTGCGTATGAACATCTCTACGGATAGTAAACAGGCTTGGTCTTGAAATATAAGAAGGAGATTAACGCCTTCTCTGAGGATGGCACGATCCGCATCGTTTGGGTGCCGGGCCATAGCGGAGTAACTGGGAAAGCAGACGATTTGGCAGTGAAGGCCATAAAACTGCGATCAATGAACTTGGTTAACCCGAAGCTTTTCAGGTGACGCAGTCCGAGTTAAGGGCGTGGCCGACGAATGCGCATGTAAGACTGTGGAACAGCGAAACGGTCGGTAGGACGGCGAAAATCACCAGATCGTGAGAAGACGATGTTATTACTGATTGGAAGTAAGAAGGACGTCACTATAGCTTCCGGTATCATAACTGGACATATAGGTGTAGTGTAGGGCATGCGAGGAAGATGATGAGTCTAACAGATACCGGCACGTAGGTGTTTGTTTGTTTATTTGGTTCGACCTATGCAAAAGAATAAATTCGTACGCGAGGCGTAGGTGTTATATTACAGTTTATAAACATCATAAGAAATAAAATTTTTTCAATCGAAAATAATTAAAAAACTGTATACATAATTTGTTTTTAAATATTTAATACACAATTTGGAAAATTAACATAGCCTAATAAATTAAAATTTAGGACAAATTATTCTATAAATTCTAAATTTTACATCTGAATTGCCTGTTAGTTGAATGTTTGTAGGTAGAGTGTTCCAAAGACGAAGCGTCTAATATATAAAAATGAATTTTTTTGTTTGTTTGTTCCGTGTAGACTCAGGACGGCTGAACCGATTACCTTGAAATTATCACAGATTGTATACGTAAGTCTGGAAGGAAACATAGGCTTTATAATTTTTTTTTTATATCGGGGGGGAGGGGGGACGCCCCAACCCCAAAACACTCTAAAATAGGTTTATTGATCGAGCATGACAATATGGGACTCAAATGAAAGTTATTCGGGAGTAGATTACGAATATAGTTAGGAAGATGTAATAAGCTTTATAATTTTTTCATTTCGGAAGGGGGCTGATCCTCCTCCGTTACCCCAAAAACACCACCCAAAACCAAAAGTGGGGCGATAAGAACAATATGGATATCAAATGAAAGGTATTGAAGAGTAGAATGCGAATATGCTATTAAAAACTATGTCCAGGAACCCAGAAAGTCGCCCTAACCCCAAAACTTCTAAAAGCAGACAATATGGAGCTAAAAATCGGGAGTAGATTACGAATCTGGTATACCAAATCGGATCGAAGTGTAGCGAGTCACCCTACGCCCCAAAAACGCCCCAAATGGGCATATGACCCATCATGACTCGGTTTGTTTGTTTGTTCCGTAGAATCAAAACGGATGAACCGATTTTCTTAACATTTACACAGAGTTTGTAGGTTTTTGTAGATGGAAACGTAGGTTATATAATTTTTAAATATCGAATGGTGGCCTCGCCCTAACCCCAAAAACGCCAGTCAAAAGCAAAAGTAGACCGATAGGAACAATATGGCTTTCAAATGAAAGGTATTAGAGACTAGAAAACGAATATCAAAACTCCAAAACAACTCCAAACAGATATATTCGATGTTCATGTCAATATGGGACTCAAATGAAAAGTATTCGGCATTAGATAACAAATATGGCATAAAAAATTAGGTCCAAGTAATGGGAGGTCGCCCCAGTCCCAAATACCCCAAAATGGGCATATTAGCCGACCATGGCAATATGATATTACAATTTGCGTTCAAGTTCAAAATAAGTTAATTGATCCTAACAATATGGGACTAAAATGAAAGATATTTGGGAGTATAAAACGAATTTGATATCTACCTTGGAGATTGGTAATGTGATTCGTTCGCAATTTTTTGAACTTTCGCAGTCACTAAAAGCAAATCATGGTTTCTATTGTTGGGGTCGGGTGCCACGGTGGTCGCTCAAAATCCGCCAAATGGAAATATAGATCAATCTCGACGATATAAATCTCAAATGACAGGTGCTTGAGAGAAAAAACCAATTTGATATCCAATTGAATAGCTATGTTGGGGAGACGCCCCACCCCAAATTACGTCCCTATTATATAAAATCTATTTGGGGTGGAAATTGATAGATTTTCGGGAAATTGATACTCATTTTCGGGACAAAACCCCTGGGGTCCAACCCACCCTCAAACATAACTTATTTACCGATCATGCCTATATGGGGCTCATATAAAATATATTTGAAAGAAGAGCACGAAGATTTTATTTACTTTAAAGGCCAAGTGTCTGTGTGGCCACCCCACCCCCGGAGAAAACCTGAAGTATTTACCAATACGGTAATATAGGACTCAAAAGAAAGGCATTTGGCATTACCCAGGAACCGCGCAGGGGCAAACTTCTTCTCACACATCGATGAGTGCTTTCTGATTTAAGCTTAAACTCAATTATAAGGGAACTTTTTTATAGCCGAGTCCGAACGGCGTGCCGCAGTCCCACATCTCTTTGGGGAGAATTTTGTACATGACTATGGCATGGTCTCGCAAATGTCGCCAGTATTAAGAGGGGATAACCACCGCTTTTAATTTTGTCCGATGTTCTCGCTGAACGCCTGCTACAGTACCGGAATTCGATATCCACATTAAGAGCCAAGTGTCCCCACCCAAGAAAAAAAAAAAACTAAAAAAATATTAGAGAGTTAAAGAAGACGTAGCTGAGCGGGCCCGGTTCGGCTAGTTGAATATAAAAAGAAAAATTATCTGAGGAAATATTAATGGACGAATCGTAAATAATCGTAAAGATAGGGGGTTTTCTTGAATAAATTATTCTTTGTAGGCTAATAATTGTACGCATGTTTAAAAGATTTGCAAAGGTTATTCCATAAATAGATTTGGCATGATCGGCGATTTGTGCACGTTTTGAGAGGCCATAAATGTATCTTGTAATAAAAAAGAGTTCGCACGCATATAAGGGCCTAGGTGCTAGATGAGTTTTAGCAAGTGATAGTCTGATGCGTACTGGAGTATATTTCTGGTTTACATATGTATGCCACAGTGGGATGGGAAAAAAAGTAAGTGGAAAAACGTTTTCCATTTTGGAACGGTTAGAGATATGTTCATGAAATTTTACATAGTTTTAGCTGAGGTGTTATGCAGTTTATATGCAGGGCTCTAAAAATCCCAGGTGGGGATGGGGATGGTGGGCCTTCAAATGTGGTAACCTCGGCCCTAGAAAATTTTGTTCGGGCTGTCAAAAGCGCATTTATGGACCGATTTTCAAGAAATCGGGAAAGATATCTTTTATAGTGTCCAAGAAATTGCCTAACGTTTTTTTTTTAATTTTCGCAGAGGCTTTTTTCTTATTTTATTAATTGTGAACGCATTCCTGAACCGATTTTAAATTTAGCTGATTTGGAAAGCTAATAAAATTTACTATTTTTTTGCCGCGATATATGCTAAGGTCCGATTCTTTAATCAAAAGTTGCGAGTTACAAATCAAAAAATGGGAAAAGGTAAATTTTTGGCATTTTATCTAAAACAAGGTAGTTTTATTGTTTCGTCTCTATACAGAAAACTTAGCCCAGTACCATCAATTTTGCTTACTGTACTGTAAATAAGACTTAATCTAGATGCGTTTTTGAGTACAATTTTTATAAATTGTGTTAACTCTATTAGGAGATCTGTGAAGTACAATGTTGGAATTTTTTTAAAAAAAAAAAAAAAAAAAAAAACAGGGAAATCCTTCGAGTTCTCAAAACGCAAAGCTGAGACCCCCAACTTTAAAACATATTTTCTTTGCCCCAAGTAATAACTAATTACACGGAAAAATTTTGTCTCTACGAATTTTACTTAAAAAATGCCAATTTTGAAAACATCTTTCCCCAGTGTGGGAATTTTGAGATTTTCATCAATAATAAATGTGGCCAAAATTTTTACTAATTATTTTAAAAAGATATTCATCTACAAATTTGTGAAAAATTAGAATGATATCTTTAGTAGTTTAGGTTTAATGATATTTTTAGTTTGAATTTTATTTGTCACAAAAGTGTATTTTTGAAATTCATATCTCCACCCGTTTGAAAATGGCAGACTTATTTCCACTTATTTTTTCCCATCCCACTGCGCAATGGTGAAAGCAATGTGATCCTTCCAAGTGAGCTTGTTCTTGAAAACTACATCTAAATTACACGCATTTGAAACGATATCAATAGGAGACCCAGCTATACGAATATCCCAGTCGACAACTGGTAAATTTTTGCAAATTATGAG
Source organism: Stomoxys calcitrans (assembly GCF_963082655.1). Taxonomy (NCBI): domain Eukaryota; kingdom Metazoa; phylum Arthropoda; class Insecta; order Diptera; family Muscidae; genus Stomoxys; species Stomoxys calcitrans. The sequence goes on along the minus strand of NC_081553.1, from coordinate 153,975,460 downwards.
ACACCAAGTCTATCTAGGGTTAATATGCAAACCATTTCTCTTCGCCCACTGCTCAATAGCCAATAAGTCACTGTTCACGTTGGCCATATTATATTAAATACCAGATCTGATTGAACTCAAATATACTTCTACATCATCAGCTGTGACGTATGTAAGCGGGGAGATCGTTTCTGTACATTGTGTAAAGTGAAGGGCGCAGAATGGATCCTTGTAGGGGTACCACAAGGTGGTAGGTGTCTTTATCTACACTGTCAAAGGCTTTGGAATAATCCAGTAGCACTAAGATTGAAACGCAATTATCTTTCATATTTTGTCGTACGTCCTCAGTTAGGAGGTGGGGACACAATTCCAGACATGAACGAACTTAGGGGCGTGACATGAAAAACAATTCAGGATTTTGTAAGTAGCACGAAATTCCTAACTTTATTTTTTAATATTTAGAGCGCACAACAAGCCCTATTATTGGCTTAGTTGTACGTCCATAGTGGCATGGGATAAATTAATAGCCGCACCCTCTTTTCAACCTAATCTAACCCAACAGTCACGTCATTATACAGTCCACCAAAGCACAACATTAAGTATTTGGATTACGTTTAATTACTGAAACCCATAAACACAAATTTATAATAGGAAGTGATTTTAAAGCTAAGTATATTAAATGGGGGTCAAGATTGACAACCACAAAAGAACAGGAACTTTTCAAAACTACAGAACAATATGATTGTATCATAATGTCAACTTGTTTGCCAACTGATTGGCATACGGACGCAAGTTAAAGTCCAGATGTAATTGATTTCTTTATTACCAGCGAAATATCTCGAACTCATATGAAAGTTGGGGAGGGTTTCGAATGAAATTATAATCACTCTCCAACATATTTGACGTACAAAACAACATTAACTGTGAACAAAGAAAATCCAAAACTAATAAATCTAATAATTCATTTACCCCAATAAAACCACGGATGATCTTGAAAATTAAGTTCAAACACTTACAAAAATAATACAAAATGCATGCTGGAGTAGCACGCCAACTGAAAAACTTTCTTCAGGACACACATATTCCTTGTACAAAAGAAATATGGTAAAACAAAAGGAAACAAGGAAAGAAGTGGCAGATGAGCAGATCTCCGCATGACACACGAATTCTGAATAAGCTCAAACGGTTCGCAAAAAAATAAAGCAATTCAACATTTAATCAGTTTATTTCAAAACTGAGTTATGATAATAAAACAGATTATTCACTGTGGAAAGCCACACAAATCTGAACTGTCCTAAAAGCCGTAATCAACCCTTCAGGACAATTCGAAATGCATGGGTAAAAACTGATATAGAGTAGGGCCGAAGTAAAAATGGTTCCAAAACCTGGAAAAGTTCTGAATGAAGTATGCTCCTTCAGACCTAATTTACTACTATCATTATTTGGTAAACTCTTTGAAAAAATAATAGGCAAACGTCTAAACGTTTTTTATTGAAAAAAACGAATTATATATCAAGCCATCACTTTGGCTTTCGTAAAGGTCATTACACCATGGGGCAAACCCAGAACAAATCTGATGCATTTTTGGATATATCTCAGGCTTTGACGGAGTTGTGCACACATCGCTAATACACAAGCTTAAATCAATACTTGCGGATAACTATTGCGAGCTGATGGAGTCATATTTAAATGGTCGATTTTTCGTGTCAAACCGGGAAGCGAGTATTCGGAAATCTACCGCATCTACTCAGGAGTCCCACAGTGTAGCATATTGGGTCCTGCTCTGTATTTACTATATACGTATGATGTTCCTTGATATTCAGAATGTACAATAGATACATTTGCTGACAACACAACATGCAAAGCCAATGACACACCAACAACCAAACTACAAAATGCTTGGGAGAAAATTTATTCAAGGAAGGACAAATGGGGACTTAAGCTCAATAGTTCAAAGTCGGTACATCTAGATTTCACAAAAAAAAAAAAAAAAACACAACAACAACACAAAAAATAATACATAAACCCATTTTTATTAAAGGCAAACAAGTTTCTGTTGCTGATTTGGCAAAGTACCTAGGAGTGACGCTAGACAGCAAGCTAAAACGGACAGCTCACGTGGCAAACAAAAAAAGCTCCAGAAATAAAATAACGCGAGTTGGAATGTAGTAGAAGTCTTTATTATTCATCCACAAAAAACTTATGAAAAGTACCGTTGAAAACAAAATCTTAAGAGATATAGTAAATGCTCCCGTTCTTTTTTATGTTTAATGTTGATGGAAACAAAATTTGGAATATTCGACATTTTTGAAAAATATTCTTTGATAACGCCGGGTATATAAGATCGGATAGTATAAGATATATTTGTTTCTTTTTGGGTTTTACAGAGGAAGTGATTGAGACTAAAAGTTCGTTTCTCATATGGGCAAAAAAATGTGATGTTTTGCTATGCTTTTAACAAAAACACTAGTTGAGAGTAGGGAAGGATACTCAAGATTTAGTTCAAACTCAAAAAATGTGGAAAAGCGAGAAATTGGAAACTTTTGAAATTTAGTTTAAAAAAAATTAGCACTAGTTCGATAATTAGCTATTAAGATAGCAGAGTCGTTTTTCGTCGTCGTTGGTGAATTAACGTTTTTTAATTAACCGCTGACATGAAACCTACATATGTAACAAACTTATATATTATATCTTGCCACGCACTATTTTCCGTAAAAAATCGTTATAGAGGCGATAGGAGGTCAACTTTGACAACCTGTATCGCACCATGTATTCAAGATATGGAACATTTACGACTAGTCTCTGAAAGCTTATGTACTACAGATGTCTAGATCAGCTCAAAAGTTGTGGACGCATTTACATTTTGAAAAACAAATTAACTACAAAAAAATATTTTTTTCCTTCATGTCTCAGTTCAGATGTGACGGGTACTGTAAATGTACACGGATACTGTGAATGTACACTGATACTGAGCATCGAACATTTTGCTTGGGTATCAAAACTAAAATAAGCGTATCAAACATGTTTGAACTTTTTCATAAGTACACATTTACTTCTGCCCAGTCGAACAGCAGCAAATGTGTATTCGTTGGATTTATTTTTCCAGCTATATTGGACGATAGACAGGGTTCTCAAGCGTGGTTAATATGCTTAACCACGTTTTCGAAATAAATACCATATAAATGCAACATACCAACGTACGGCCCGCCACACCTAATATGGTTGAAAAGTCTTCTAACCCAAGACGAAACGCGTCCCGTAGTGTTTGATTTGTGTTGCGATCTATGGCTTTCCTTTTCCAATTGCAAAGAAAATCTCCGATCATTGAGCACGTCTCATCTAGAGGATATTTACAATTCACCACGCCCAAAAAGAGCACAACCACTGTCGCTGCGCAACAAGTCGTTTTCTAACGTAAAATAAACGCGATCGTCAAACTTCTAATTGTAACTAAGTGTTTGTTAGTTTAGTGATCTAGCTTTCATGTTTTTACACGGGGTGGAAGAAAAATATTATTTGTGGATGCATAAATAAAAAACTATTTGCATAAAATATAAATAAATATACTTCTAAAATAAATAGAAAAATAAGTGTTTCCTTTATAACAAGCTATTGTAATAAATCTTTACGAAGTAATAAGGATTGTGAATGAAAGTGTTGTTCTTTTGGTCTTGCTGTTACAACAACATTATTTTTATAAAGGGTGATTTTTTTGAGGTTAGGATTTTCATGCATTAGTATTTGACAGATCACGTGGGATTTCAGACATGGTGTCAAAGAGAAAGATGCTCAGTATGCTTTGACATTTCATCATGAATAGACTTACTAACGAGCAACGCTTGGAAATCATTGAATTTTATTACCAAAATCAGTGTTCGGTTCGAAATGTGTTCATTCACCGTTCAGCGATGAGGCTCATTTCTGGTTGAATGGCTACGTAAATAAGCAAAATTGCCGCATTTGGAGTGAAGAGCAACCAGAAGCCGTTCAAGAACTGCCCATGCATCCCGAAAAATGCACTGTTTGGTGTGGTTTGTAAGCTGGTGGAATCATTGGACCGTATTTTTTCAAAGATGCTGTTGGACGCAACGTTACGGTGAATGAACACATTTCGAACCGAACACTGATTTTGGTAATAAAATTCAATGATTTGCAAGCGTTGCTCGTTAGTAAGTCTATTCATGATGAAATGTCAAAGCATACTGAGCATCTTTCTCTTTGACACCATGTCTGAAATCCCACGTGATCTGTCAAATACTAATGCATGAAAATCCTAACCTCAAAAAAATCACCCTTTACAAGTGGAAGATGCTGGCAAAGGCTTTTGGAAAGTTGTGCTTATTTAACTAATACATACGAAAATACAACAAAATCTAATTATTTTTACAAATAAAAGCTGAATGATTTTATTTTTAAATAGTTTTGTGTTTCATTATTTATAAATTTCGAAGGGGTGGGTTTTGGTTCAAATTGCAACAACATGTATGAATTTGAGTACGGTCCACACACTTACATCTGTGTGTAAGCATGTACGTAAGCAGCAGATACATTGGTTGGTGCCATATTAATTTTTATATGTAAATGGCAACATTTTGGCCAAAGAAACCCAAAAAAACTAAATGTGGTAATCGTGTCGAACCACAGAAAAACAATTTAGGCAAAGTTGAAAAATTAAAAAACTTCGCAGAGCCTGGCCGGGATTCGAGCCTATGACGAACCTAATATGAGCAATAGCGAGTGCCATTGTCTAGCGTTCGAAGCTATCAATACATTTCCTACAGATGCCCAAAATCATGTGCATACCATGGAAGTAGTATAATTGTTGCAAACAAAATATCTGTCACTATACGAAAACACATGTATTGGGCAAAAGTACAGCTAATAGACAGGGTTGTCGAGCGTGGTTAATGTGGTATTTGTATCATAGAGGCGTTTTCGCCACAAATGCACCTAACCAACGTACGGCCCTTGAAGCCGTCACATACAGCCGTTTGTCCAGATGACAAATAAATCCAACAACATACATTTTTTTATTTCCCAGCTTTATGTTGGTTTTCATTACTTATAGCAAATTCATGCGGACGAGAGAGCCAAAAAGTTGGCGCTCCAGAAGATAATGCTAAATCCTTTTTGCTTTGAACACATTTGTAGAGCTTTCTGATTAAGTATTTTTTAGTCGAACCATTAGGATTTATAATTCGAACCTCACCAGTGATGTTTGGCGTTAAAATAGCCACGTACGATTTAGTTTCTAGTGTTTCGTATTGCGGTGCAAGTACAGAATGTCTTGGTGGAAAAATTGGAGTGTATAAAAAGATTTCCATTGGAGGATTTTACTTAAATGGTTGTTGCCTGTAGATACGGTTCAGCAACGGATGAACATACCTCAGCTTGAATTGAACTTCGGATTCAAATATTGGGTTGCCCCAAAAGTAATTGCGGATTTTTTAAAAGAAAGTAAATGCATTTTTAATAAAACTTAGAATGAACTTTAATCAAATATACTTTTTTACACTTTTTTTCTAAAGCAAGCTAAAAGTAACAGCTGATAACTGACAGAAGAAAGAATGCAATTACAGAGTTACAAACTGTAAAAAAATTTGTCAACGCCGACTATATGAAAAATCCGCAATTACTTTTTGGGCAACCCAATACATGATCCAGCATGAACCCTGTAACTCAGGTAATTTTTATTTAACAAGTCATATCCTCTTATTCGAAAACATCAATATTATTTGAATTCAAGAATGTTTCTACTTCTCGGATGCGATTGGAAATGCCTTCGGCATTCCATATTGCTAATCAAAGTTCTAATTGCATAATTTGGTTCATAAAGCTGTCATTTTGTTGAGCAATGTGTTTGTCAACTCAAACTGCTTTTGGATAAATGCGTCTGTTTTTTGAAAGTCATTATTTTTATTATGACTATCTCTTAATGCACATGAGTTTTTGTAATTTCTTTGCGAGGCTTCATTAAAATTGTCAAAAGTACAGTTTTTTGAAAAATTTGGAAAAATATTTTTCTCTATTCGAAATTCGGGATGTTGGACGGTTGAGATTCTTTGTTCACTGAGCATATTTTTCTCACTAATGGGCTTGTTATACAGTGCAACTGTTATAACTTTCAATGTGGAAATTCACACTGAAAGTTATAAACAGTTGGTGCATTTTTGAGGATTTTTTCTGGTTTAGGGCAAACCGCTGATGAGTAAACTAATCGGCATTTTACACATTTGTAGTTATTTCTACAATAAGTTCTAGAATGTCTGAATTGTTGGCATCAGCAAATGCAAATTTTGCCAATGAACATTCTACTAAGGAACAGGGACAAATTTTCACATATCAATGAGGTCCCATTGAAGTTTAAGTTCAATGATAAGGGGCTTCCTTTTTATATCCGAGTCCAAACGGCCTACCGCTGCGCGACACCTCTTTGGAGAGAAGTTTTTACATGGCATAGTACCTCACAGATGTTGCCATCATTAGGAGGGGAAAACCACCGCTGAAAATTTTTGCTGGTGGTCTCGCCAGGATTCGAACCCAGGCGTTCAGCGTCATAGGCGGACATGCTAAACTCTGCGCTACGGAGTTGACATCTATGCCACTGAATAATGTAGTCCTCTTTAATCGGGCCGCATTTTAAATAGTTCTTGGTTATTTTTTGCTGGCTGCAAGTCGTAAAACATTGACATCGGATTTTTGGTCATGTGTTTTGTTGTTTTGTTATATATAATTTCTGAGAGTTAAATAATGTAGATTTTTGACTACAATTCTGTAAGCGCGCTCCTGCTTCGATTGGTAAGTATGAAAGCTTTTGCCTCCACCATCAAAATAGTTCACCAATTTCTAACTAGTGTCGATAGATTTAGCCTAACTCTAACCTGACATTTCATGCTGATTTGTAGGAAAATTCTTAATTTTTTAACGATTTTCGTAAATTCGGTTATCATAGCCCTTAGGCTACAACACCAGGTATAATAATAGGTGGAGGTTTTGTACGAAAGTTTCTCTTTTTCAACGTCGGCATGATTATTATCATTGCTTTCTTCATCACAAGCATTGTCCAATGATGGGTTTACGTTTATTTTTATAAATCTTTGGGGATTCTGTTAGTCGCTTTCTTGGAGTTGTTCTCACCACCTGCCATTAGATATCACTACTGCAATAAGCACTGCTTTGATCGTTGTTACTACCCATACTGCTGAACTAGCAGTGAAGTAAAGGGTGATTTTGACTGTCAGAAGGAATAGAGAGTGCTCTATTCCTTCTGACAGTCAATCGAATCAAAGCAAAAAAACTCAAATTTTTAGGTTATGTCATACAAAAATAACATACAGGTGTGATAGCAAAAATGATGAATCGTAGGTAAATTGACAATTTCGACAAAAATTTTCAATAACATGTGAATACAACAAGTGGCATTCCATGCGACATCTACATGGAGTTCAATAGCGCATTAACCGACATGGGCTATATTTGACACAAACAGTGGAAGTCATTGCTGCAGTCATCGTGCATTTCACCCAAATCTATTTAGAAGTTCGGCCTTTATGAGTCCGAGTTAATGAGTGCATTGCCATGTCAATGTTAGCTTCTGTAGTACACCAATACTTAGAATTATATTTAAATAAACAAAAAGTAAAATAGAGAGATCGATTTATATGGGAGCTGTATCGGGCTATAGACCGATTCAGACCATAATAAACACGTATGTTGATGGTCATGAGAGGATCCGTCGTACAAAATTTCAGGCAAATCGGATAATAATTGCGCCCTCTAGAGGCTCAAGAAATCAAGACCCAAGAACGGTTTATATGGCAGCTTATGGACCGATTTGAACCATACTTGGTACAGTTGTTGGATACCATAACAAAACACGTCGTGCAAAATTTCATTCCAATCGGATAAGAATTGAGCACTCTAGAGGCTCAAGAAGTTAAGACCCAAGATCGGTTTATATAGCAGCTATATCAAAACATGGACCGATATGGCCCATTTACAATACCAACCAACCTACACTAATAAGAAGTATTTGTGCAATACCAAGCGGCTAGCTTTACTCCTTCGGAAGTTAGCGTGCTTTCGACAGACAGACGGACGGACGGGCGGACATGGCTATATCGACATAAAATGTCGCGATGATCAAGATAGAAATATACTTTGTGGGGTCTCAGACGAATATTTCGAGTAGTTACAAACAGAATGACGAAATTAGTATACCCCCCATCCTATGGTGGGGGGTATATTAGTGTAATATTGTGTTGAAAGTTCAGTTTTGATTTTCGCCGCACGTTTTGGCAGTTAAAAATTGCGATCTTGCAATGGATGCCTAATCCGATTTTTATAAACCGAGTAAAAAAAAATTTTTATGGACAGACCCAAAGATATCTGGCATCAGATAAAATTGGATCTTATCAGGTCCAAATAGATCTGGCATATCCAACTAAATAAAGGGTGATTTTTTTGAGGTTAGGATTTTCATGCATTAGTATTTGACAGATCACGTGGGATTTCAGACATGGTGTCAAAGAGAAAGATGCTCAGTATGCTTTGACATTTCATCATGAATAGACTTACTAACGAGCAACGCTTGCAAATCATTGAATTTTATTACCAAAATCAGTGTTCGGTTCGAAATGTGTTCATTCACCGTAACGTTGCGTCCAACAGCATCTTTGAAAAAATACGGTCCAATGATTCCACCAGCGTACAAACCACACCAAACAGTGCATTTTTCGGGATGCATGGGCAGTTCTTGAACGGCTTCTGGTTGCTCTTCACTCCAAATGCGGCAATTTTGCTTATTTACGTAGCCATTCAACCAGAAATGAGCCTCATCGCTGAACGGTGAATGAACACATTTCGAACCGAACACTGATTTTGGTAATAAAATTCAATGATTTGCAAACGTTGCTCGTTAGTAAGTCTATTCATGATGAAATGTCAAAGCATACTGAGCATCTTTCTCTTTGACACCATGTCTGAAATCTCACGTGATCTGTCAAATACTAATGCATGAAAATCCTAACCTCAAAAAAATCACCCTTTAGTAGCCGTTGTTTTTTTTAATAGTCTGTTCCAATTGTATATAGCATATACTAGAAATTGAGTTGTCGTACGTTTTAATACAGGTTTTAAAAACACCGATTTTAGGGGAAAAAATAAATATTTGTTTTTGTAACTGTTACAAATCATTTTTAAATTTGGGTAGCACGTCTTATCCGAATCACAATCAGTGAAAGACTGAATATGGTAAGTTTATAGATTTTTTCTGCGAAAGCCTTTCTGGAGTAGGCTTAAAAAAGGACTTCAAAGATCCAAAGACTGCGGTGGTAGCATCAGACCGTAGCATGTTGTCCACCCCTTCTCTAGGTGTGGGTGCCTTGGCACTTGTAGTCTTCAGTAATGGTTCAAGCGCATTCGTCAGACTAACAAACGACGAAGAGACGGATAAACCAGGGATGCACTGTTCGTCCCCACCCTTTAAGTAAAGGGTGTGATTCCGATTAAGATTCAGACAGCGACAGTGTCAATGAAACAGTCATCGCAGCCGAATCGAGAGAATCTGCTACGCTTACAAAGGAAGGAATAGAATTGACATCCCAAGCACTTCGACGGAAGCTGGGAAGAGAATCAGATCACCGAAGACCGTAATACTGCTAAGACGTTGAAAAAGAAAAAGAGCTCCCCGCTTTCAAGTACTCGGAAAGACCAAGCCATCCCTCCCGCAATGGAGACTCTACACATTGTCCTGCGGAGGGAGATAAAGTCGGACAGGAACAAGGGAAGCGCGCACTTCCCTGAATCTTCATGGAGAACTGTGACTTCCAAAAGGATGCCACAGTCATCTCAGATGAGGAATGTGGTCGCTGAAACAAGTAAGGAGCCGCCCTCTTACGCCAGAGCGACAAGGAAGCACAACAGAGATAAGATGACTTATGCAGGCATCAATATCGGGCATGCATCCGGTAGGATTCCACCATATCATCAAAACGCTCATTAGAAGTATTCAAACTCCCTGGGACGCCAAGCTCGATCTTGTGAGAGAGATCCACATCCCACAGCTCACAAAGGCGACGGTCTTTATCAGGGATGAGGGTGGCGAACTCGCGACGGAACGCATGTTGGAAGTCATAGATAAGTAAAACCAATAGTTGGCCGCGAAGAAATGGGAGGTCTTCTCCAGGGAGGAGAAGGAGGAAGGAACTCTCCTTGGGGTTGGCATTGATCGAGTCTCTGTGACAAATTTTGGGTAAGACTAAAGCCATGGCGTACAACGGGACCAAAGATGTCCATTTCAAGATTGGGAAGACTTTGATAGACAATTACCCTCATATTGAGCCATCAGGCGGTGCAGTGGCAGGATACTCAATACCGCCTCACGAACAGGGGGCCGACGACGAGACAATCACCGCCTCTCTCAATATTGGAAAGATTAGGATAAGCAAAGATTCTAATACTAAAATACCAGACAGTACGGTGGGGAGAGACCCAACACAGCCTAACAAACAGGGACCCGACGACCGACCCATAACCGACTTCAAGATTCGGAAGACAAGGGTAGGTATAGATCCTAATATTGAAACATTAGGCAGCGCAACGACTGGAGTCTCAATGCAGCCTAACGAACAGGGTGCCGACGATGAAATTATCACCTACTCCAAAGAAGCTCATTTACCTAAGACTTGGAAGACTAAGATAGGTATAAATCCTAATGTTGAAACATCAGGCAGTACAGGGAAGGGAAACTCATTACAGCCTAATGAACAGTGACACGATGTTGGAACCATTATCCACTTTATAAAAATTCGAAAGACTAGGACAGGACTGGGGCAAAGAACCTAATACTGATACATCGGGCAGTCCAGTGATAGGAAACTCAATTCAGCCTAATAAGCAGGGAGTGAATGATGAGACCATCATCCATTCCCAAAAGCCCATTTAATGGATGATCAATGATTGAGGTCATCTAGATAAACCTTCACCGGAGCGAGACAGCTACTCACGCTCCGATGCAGAAAATCGGCAAGGGCAAGATTCATATTGCCTTAATTCAGGAGCCATGGACGACCCGGAACAATGTTTCAGTTCTGAACCATATGAACTACCAATTATTCTATGCTAACTCTGGTACTCGGCCGAGGACCTGCGTTATTTGTCATATAAATTTAAATGATATATTTTCCCCAGAGTTACCAAAAGTCGGACGCAATAGTGATGAGGCAGAGAGACGGTGGGGCCTACCTGGTATCACTTTATCTGCTTTTCGACTCACCGACGCCGCCACCTAGGTCGGAGCTGCAACGGCTGGTGAAGAAATCAAAACAGACAGGAAATGATGCACTAATAGGGTGCGATGCGATCTCTCACCAGATTTCGTGGGGCAGTACCAACATTAATAAGCGGGGCCCAGCGCTGGCAGAGTTCTTGAATACTAACGACCTTTGTTAATAGGATTAGGGGGAAGAATGTCGAGGTTCAGAATTGGAGGGTCTCCATGGAGCACTCCTTCTCTGACCATCGCTATATTAGGTTTAGAATAGCACGATCAGCGCCGAATCCGATAAGCTTCTGGAAAAAGTTGAAAACCAACTGGAAAAAATGCGGAAGACTAGTGAGAACAAGACTTGGGCATGATTATTTGGATAGTCCAAGCATAGAAGACATTGACGACAATGTCAACAGGATAACGACTGCAGTAGTGGGATCCCTCGCAGATAGTTGTCATCTTCGGGAAAGAAAATCAGCCCAAGAAAAACCATGGATGACCGGCGAGATTCGCAATATTGGGAATGAGATCCACAGACTTTAAAATAGAGCACGTCGTAAGAAAGCGCAAGTTTATTGGAATGTGTATAACACATGGCTAATGGAATACAATAAGATTATAAGAGCGGTAAAACGTGACGCCTGGAAGCTTTTCTCTGAAAAGCCATGTCCAAAGTGAAACGTTAGTAGACGACATGGGAGTGAGAGTAGAGACAAGTCCATTTCAATGTCCATTTCAAGATTGGGAAGACTTTGATAGACAATTACCCTCATATTGAGCCATCAGGCGGTGCAGTGGCAGGATACTCAATACCGCCTCACGAACAGGGGGCCGACGACGAGACAATCACCGCCTCTCTCAATATTGGAAAGATTAGGATAAGCAAAGATTCTAATACTAAAATACCAGACAGTACGGTGGGGAGAGACCCAACACAGCCTAACAAACAGGGACCCGACGACCGACCCATAACCGACTTCAAGATTCGGAAGACAAGGGTAGGTATAGATCCTAATATTGAAACATTAGGCAGCGCAACGACTGGAGTCTCAATGCAGCCTAACGAACAGGGTGCCGACGATGAAATTATCACCTACTCCAAAGAAGCTCATTTACCTAAGACTTGGAAGACTAAGATAGGTATAAATCCTAATGTTGAAACATCAGGCAGTACAGAGAAGGGAAACTCATTACAGCCTAATGAACAGTGACACGATGTTGGAACCATTATCCACTTTATAAAAATTCGAAAGACTAGGACAGGACTGGGGCAAAGAACCTAATACTGATACATCGGGCAGTCCAGTGATAGGAAACTCAATTCAGCCTAATAAGCAGGGAGTGAATGATGAGACCATCATCCATTCCCAAAAGCCCATTTAATGGATGATCAATGATTGAGGTCATCTAGATAAACCTTCACCGGAGCGAGACAGCTACTCACGCTCCGATGCAGAAAATCGGCAAGGGCAAGATTCATATTGCCTTAATTCAGGAGCCATGGACGACCCGGAACAATGTTTCAGTTCTGAACCATATGAACTACCAATTATTCTATGCTAACTCTGGTACTCGGCCGAGGACCTGCGTTATTTGTCATATAAATTTAAATGATATATTTTCCCCAGAGTTACCAAAAGTCGGACGCAATAGTGATGAGGCAGAGAGACGGTGGGGCCTACCTGGTATCACTTTATCTGCTTTTCGACTCACCGACGCCGCCACCTAGGTCGGAGCTGCAACGGCTGGTGAAGAAATCAAAACAGACAGGAAATGATGCACTAATAGGGTGCGATGCGATCTCTCACCAGATTTCGTGGGGCAGTACCAACATTAATAAGCGGGGCCCAGCGCTGGCAGAGTTCTTGAATACTAACGACCTTTGTTAATAGGATTAGGGGGAAGAATGTCGAGGTTCAGAATTGGAGGGTCTCCATGGAGCACTCCTTCTCTGACCATCGCTATATTAGGTTTAGAATAGCACGATCAGCGCCGAATCCGATAAGCTTCTGGAAAAAGTTGAAAACCAACTGGAAAAAATGCGGAAGACTAGTGAGAACAAGACTTGGGCATGATTATTTGGATAGTCCAAGCATAGAAGACATTGACGACAATGTCAACAGGATAACGACTGCAGTAGTGGGATCCCTCGCAGATAGTTGTCATCTTCGGGAAAGAAAATCAGCCCAAGAAAAACCATGGATGACCGGCGAGATTCGCAATATTGGGAATGAGATCCACAGACTTTAAAATAGAGCACGTCGTAAGAAAGCGCAAGTTTATTGGAATGTGTATAACACATGGCTAATGGAATACAATAAGATTATAAGAGCGGTAAAACGTGACGCCTGGAAGCTTTTCTCTGAAAAGCCATGTCCAAAGTGAAACGTTAGTAGACGACATGGGAGTGAGAGTAGAGACAACGGAGGACATGTTGAGGCTTTTGATGAAAACCCATTTTCCACAGGATACGACAGGACTCACGGAGACACCGGAATCTTGGAATAATGAGATTAATCGAAGGCTTAACATCACAGAATTTGCAGTAAAGGAAGTCTTGAGGACCTCCAAACCATTTAAGTCACTCGGATCTGATGCAATAATTCCGGCATTGATACAGAAGGAGCCCGACTATCTGGCGCCCCATTTGGCCTTTAGATAAACCATATGCTAAGGAACAGATGGGAAAATTGTGGGTCCCATGGCATAAATATAAGGGAGAAAGTGGCACAGGGCAGGCTATAAGGGGGCATTTTATCGCAACTCCTATGGGTGACCACTATTAATGTCCTATTACAGATGCTAATTGAGGAGGGATTTAAATGCAGACGATGTTATAACGTTTTTACGGGGTAGGGATCCGAACCAGCTAAGCAGAAGGCCCCAAAGGGTCTTGCAGATGGCATACGACAGGGCTAGACCTAGAAGTCTCAATGCTAATCAGGAAGAAACTGAAATCTGCTTGTTCACGAGGAAGACAAGGTGGGACAATTTGACCCACCACGTTTCCTCAATGGAACGATTTCGATAGGACATAGTCAATTAGTTAGGAATGGACAGGAAATTGAATTGGAAAAGACACATTCAGGAGCTTACGGAGAAGGCTTACAGGTGTTAGGCACTATATAGACGGGCCTTAGTCTCGAAAAGGGACTTGAATCCGAAGATAGTCTGCTCTACAGGAGCGTGATAAGCCCAATACTCACTTACGCCTCAGTAGTTTGGTGGGCTGCAATGCAGAAAACGTGCAACGTAAAGATAATACAACAGGTTCCGATACCACGAGACCACGTCCACTACGGCACTGGAGACTATCCGACTCATAGTCATGCAGATTAAGTGTTAGGCAGCTACTGCGGCTATGAGACTTAAGGTGGTGGGTGAATAGGAGCAGTTCCTACCATCGTGGTATAATTGAGGAGACGATCGGAAACCCGGATAGAATAGAAGAGGTATCCAATTCGATACCTGAGATGACACTTGCGGTCAAGTGCGAAACACTGCAGGATTGAGGGAACTCTGTTATTGTTATCTGGAAGATCATGATACGCAAATGAATAAAAGCTAGACATGAACCAACTTAGGGGTGTGGTATGGAAAAATATTAACTATTTTGTAAGCAGCACGGAGTTCCTAACTTATACAATATTTTCTTTTTCGAGGTTACTTTTTAGTATTTAAAGCGCACAAAAAGTCTGTTACTGGCTTAGGTGCAAGATTAATATCCGCATCCTCTTTTTAACCAAACCCAACCTTAAAATCATCAAAATGTCTCTATTCTATCCGAATAGAACAAGAATAAAATGTCCGAATGGACATAAAAGTCCATTTTTCAAAATAGTCGAAATTTCGAATTTTTTTGTTGTCGGCACCATTTAATATGAAACACGATCGGCATTGGTAGGTAGGACGTATTAAATGTGAGATTTTGCTGAAATATGGAAAAGTTTTTTATAACATACTTATCAGCTTCCACGCCATATATGGTGCAGTTCGGCCCTTATTTTGGACAATGGGCTAGGGCCCCCCAAAATTAAATTTAATAAAGTTTTCTCTAAGCACAAAATTTCAGTGAAAATTTGACCCAGACCCGGCCACCACAAATTTATTTTCTTAAAAACAAAAAAAAAAAAAAAATAATTAAAACATGAATGAAATATTTTTTAAAGACAAAATTAAAAAAAATTTTCGTAAAAACTAAATTTCAGTTAAAATTTTTCTACAGACTAGATTTGAAACATTTCCGACCACCTTCGAACTATGTTTTGTAAGACAATATTTCAAAAAAAAAAATCTCTAAAAGCAATACATTTTTTTTAAAGACAAAATTTCTATTCAAAATTTCAATTCAAAATTTTTTTTAATACAAAATTTTTATCACATTTTTCTAAGGAAAAAATTTCGTTTCTTGTAAAAACAATATTTCATTGATTTGTTTTGAAAAAAAAATTTCAATAAAAGACAAAGATTCAATACGTTTTTTCAAAAGACAAAATTTCAATAAAATTTTCCAAAGGAGAAAATTTATCTTAATTCTCTAAAGATAAATGTTGGCCAGGCCCACCTCGAAATTATTTTCTTTAAGACAAAATTTAATTAATTTTGTTTTAAAACGACAATAATATTTTGTCTAATGACAAAAATTCAATGAAAATATTGTCCAAGGACAAAATTTTGCCCAGGCCTGGGCTCCCTAAAAATTGTTTTTCTGTAGAGAAAATTTTATCAAAATTTTTTCTATTTAAGGTTAGCTTGAAATGAGGGGGTGGATATAAATCCACCGATGACACTATGGACATACAACCAAAGTTGTTATCACACGATATGTATTGTCAAATGTATTTTTAAGGATAGCAAGGATAAGTATCACTCGTGTGATACTTACGAATTTTTTTTCATTTCATTCACTCTTTCTCCGCTATACCGCGGCACCCAAACAATTCAGACCGTGCAATCCTGAAGGAATGCGTCAATGATCTTTTTACGCACTAAAATTGTTCGTAACCTTATTGTTCTGGTTGTTGCAGTTCTGATGGCCCGTTTACAGCCACTAAAGATATTCACACGAAAAATTGGTCAACTTCGTCTTTCTTGTGAAGAGGCAGATTTCAGCCTTTTCTGGCTAAACATGGCGACCCCTAGGGCTAGCCCAGTCGTATGCCATCTCCAAAACCCTTTGAGCCTTCTGCATAGCTGGTTCGGATTCCTACCCTTTAGAAGTATTATAACATCGACTGCATAGCAGAAGGGTTCAAATCGCTCCTCAGTTAGTATACGTAATAGATTATTTATGGTGGTCACCTATAAGAGTGGCGATAAAATGATCCCTCCCCCCTTTGGCGTGCCCGGCAGTACTTGGTCTCTTATCTTAATGTCATGGGGCCCACAGTTTATCCACCAGTTCCTTGTTCCTGTTTGTGGTTAGTCGGAGACTGAACTACCTTGTCTCCAGGTGAAAACGTTGATTTCTAATTGCCTGTGAACAAAAGGGTGGTAACGGCCTGGAAAATGCCTAACCCTTAAAACTGGGTATTGGTTTTTGAGTTATTTATGTAGAAAGTAGCCTTAATACTGAGTTTTACTGACGTAATAAAAACCACGAATGTTTAGATTTAGAAAAAATTATGGAAGTATATCTGCCACTTGTGGACGGTGTTATCGAGACTATGTGCATTTCATGGCCCTAGAGGCCTGGTGGGCTCTCAAAGATAGTCACCGCGGTCCTAAAAAATTTTGTTTGGGCTGATAAAGCGCATTAATGGTATGATTTTTAAACTTTTTTTGCTGGAAATGTTCAAAAAAGGGTAATTTGTTGTTTGTGAACTGATTTAGATAGCGGATAAAATGCCTCATTTTATGATAAGGTTTGATTCTTCAGCGAAAAGTTATGTGAGTTACAAATCAACAATGTTTAAAACCCGATTTTTGGTATTTTTCGTTCAAAATGTGCGATTTTATTGTTTCGTCTCTAGTAGTAGTAGTAGTACAATCTTTATTTATTTATTACATTTCTCATTATATAATTTAACAGTGATTATAAAAATTAATTGAGTGAGTGTAAGAAGAAAATCAAAAAATAATAAAGATTAATCAGCTATGACTTGTGTCGTCAGCCGGATATTTATGAGTTATCCATTTTAAAATTTGTAGTATAATGAACTTATTCAGTTAAAAAAGGTCTAGGCAAACTCCGTTGTTATCAATTTACGGTAGTGTAGAGCCGCTTTTATATATCCGATAAGATTTTTCCAGTCTTGGGTGTCTGTTCCATCTAATATTCGTATGATGGCGTCCTCATTTAATGCAGATCTACCGAAAAAACCATTCCTTAAATGTCGATATATTGGGCAAATACCTAAAAAGTGATGAAGCGTTTCTCTTTCTTGTAGGTTACATATCGTACACTGGTCGTTGGCATTTGTATGTGTGGCAAAGTGGTTAGCGTTCAAGAATATTAGGTCACATCTGGCCTTAAATATCCATGCAATTTCTTCATTGGTATAGTTTCCACTGAGGTACATATGACTTCTCGTGTAGTCCAAATATTTATATAGTCTAGTGCTACTTTGCTGTGCTCTTTGAATAGCAATACTTTTGTTGCGTAAACTCATTTCTTCAATTAAATTTGCTGCCATTGCATTCCAGGAAATCAGACTAAAGTTTTCATCAATGTGGGGTATGTTATACTGGCTTAAAAGATTGTTTAAGTGATGTGCCCAAAATAGTTTTTTTTGTATTATTTTTTGGGTTAACTGGTAAGGCAGCCTTTCCCTTTTGTATTGAAATTTTGTTCTAGTGATATAATGCAAATGCATCTGCATCATATAAATGTGGCCTTCTTCGACTCCAGTCTCTAAAGTTATTGCGTAGTTGGGTGTAGAATCAGGCAACTTTAGTACCTTTTTTAAAAAGAACCGCTGCAACTTATCAGCTTCATCGAAACAGCCAAATCCCCATACTTGTGCACCATAAGATTGGATTGATCTGCATACTGCCATGTAGAGATTCCATTTTTGGTTCATGGATATATTGTTCTTGCTTAGGAAGTTTTTCCAGGTCATATTTAAGGCAAGTTTTGCTTGCGTTGTTCTGGCCGCGACATGTTGGTTGAATTTCATTTGAGGTGTCAGTATGAATCCTAAGTAATTGTACTCTGACACTACTTCAATTTGTTCATTATTCAGTGTCCATCTTTCTTGCGCCGATAATCTACCACCGTTTCTAAAGACCATTATTTTCGATTTGGCTAAGTTTACGATAAGGTTCCATTTCACACAGTAATCTTCTAGATTGTATATCATTCTTTGAAGAACGTCCTTGTCTTCAGCCAAAATGACTATATCGTCGGCATAAAGAAGTACTCGTATATTGATGTCATCCACCATTATGCCTCCTCCCAGAGAATCATGTATGTCATTGACATATAAGGTGAAAAGTAATGGCGACAGCAGGCAGCCTTGTTTTACTCCTGAATTCGTGTTAAAATATTCGGACAATTCATTCCCAGTCCACACTGCTGTTTCTGTCCTCTGATAGGCACTTTCAATTATTTTAGTTAATTTATATGATAAACCCAGTTCGTATAATTTGTAAAGCATTAGGTTTCGTGATATGTTATCAAAGGCAGCTTTGAAATCTACGAAAAATGCATATGTTTTTTTCTTCTCTGACAATTTAATGTTTATTATCGCCGATAGGTTGTAAATATTATCCGTGGTCGAATAATTTTTTCGAAATCCGGCCTGATATTCTACAATTATACTTCTTTCTTCTGCCCAAGCATATAATCTTTCATTTAAGATACCCATAAAAATTTTGGCTATCGCATTCATAAAAGATATCCCTCTATAATTTGCGGGATCATTTAAACTTCCTTTTTTATGTATAGGGAAAATTATCGTTTTTATGAATACTTCATCTATGGTTCCGTTGCTGTACATTCTGCTGTATGTCCTAGCCAATTCTGTCAGAAACTCTTCCGATGCGTTGGCAAAAAACTCATAAGGGGTCCTGTCTTCACCAGGTGCTTTGTTCATTTTAACTTTGGACAACATGTTTTTAATATCATCCACAGAAATATCCTTATCGAGCTTTTCGTCAGCGATTAACAGTGGAGCATATGGTATGAATCTTGATCTCTGCTCTAAGTTAAGCAGTTTTTTAAAATATTGTTCAAATTCACGTGCAGAGACACTGGAGCCAATGTTAAAATCCTGACCATTTAATTCTCTAGCTATGCTCCACCACTCTTTAGCATTAGATACTTCATTAATTCTTAGGCTGATGCTGTTGTAGTAATTTTGTTTGCTACTCTCGCATATCTCCTTAAACTTTTTCTTTGACTCCAGATATGTTTTCTTGTGCTCTTCAGAATTGGTTTTCCTGAATTTCGCTAGAGATTTAAATGACTTTTTCCTTGCCCAATAACAATTGCTATTAAACCACTTATTTAATGGGTTAAATATCGGCTTATTGCCCCTTTGCTGGGCAGAAATAATAATTGTATTTGTCAAATCCTTGAGAGTACATATCGTATGGTCTTCCAGAGCTTTTCTCAAATGGCAATTGAGGTTTCTTTGATAGTTACTCAAATCTGACTGCCTCCACAACAATTTGGGTAGGAGGCTTAGTTTTTTAACATCAGTTTCTACTACATCCAGCTTAAGGTCAAGGACTATGGGAAAATGATCCGACCATATACAATCTTCAACAGAAAAACTTGTGACATATTTTAGCATACTATACGATACAGCACAGATATCATTTACTGACTCGCCGGCTGAACTCAAAAATGTAAATTTGCCTTCTTCATCTCCTTTCGTATGTCCGTTTAGAACAACAATGCTATGGTTGTTACAATGGTCCAGGAAAACTCTGCCTTTGTGGTTTACTTCCTTGTCCATAGATTTTCTGATTTCTGTGGCAGTTAAGAACGTGTCTTGGTGCATCGAGATATCTTGTTGCAGCTCTCCAATTCTTATATTCATATCTCCTATTAATATAGGGTTTTCACCTGCCATCTCATTCATAAATTGCTTTACCAACGAAAAATCCTGCTCCCAGTTCGCGCTTCTCAAATATAGTGGGAGTAGTGTTATCCTCTTATTATTTACCTTAATGCAAAGTGCGTTAATTTGATATGCTGTTACCAGCTCGTAGTACAGATTTAGGTTTTTTAAGGATTTTTTAATTCCCAGCATTTCGTCTCTATAAAGAAAATTTGACAAAACTTTCAATTTGTCTTATAAAACTGTAAACAGAATCAACGTAGATTTGTTTTAAATCAAATTTTTATAGTTTGTGCTGACCCTAGTAGGAGTAATGTGTAGTACAACATTGGCAATTTTACGAAAAAACTTGAAACACCCTTCGAATTCTCCAAACGCAAAAACCCAAACCCCCAACTTGATAACATAGGCTGACTTCTAAGAAGTATCAATGCTAAAGGCCCTATCACACTACATGTTCTTGTCTTATGATATGTCACTTTTTATGTATCATTGGTATTTCATTATGTGTGTCGAAATTGCCAATTTACATACGATTCTTCATTTTTTCTATCACACTAGTATGTTACTTATACCCTACACCACTACTGTGGTACAGGGTATTATAACTTAGTGCATTTGTTTGTAACACCCAAAAGGAAGAGAGATAGACCCATTGATAAGTATAGCGATCAACTCAGAATCACTTTCTAATTCGATTCAGCTATTTCCGTCTGTCTATCCGTCTGCCTGTTCGTCCGTCCATGTTAATTTGTGTACAAAGTACAAGTCGTATTTTTCATCCGATCGGCTTAAAAATTGGTATGGACATGTTTTTCGGCTTAGAGACGAAGCCTATTGAAATTGGAACAAATCGGTTCGCCCGATTTGCAGTAATTCAGAAATAAAATGGTCATTAACCGATTCTCTCGAAATTTGGCAGGAAGGCTTTTCTTACGACTCTCGATATTACTGGTAAATTTCATTATTGGTAAATCGATATTACTGGTAAATCGGTTTAGATTTAGATATAGGTCTCATATATATATATCGCCCGATTTTCACTCCTAGACCCACTGCAAGCGCATTTATTGACCAATCTTCCCAAAATTTTGTACAACGCTTTCCTCGACGACTACCACAATATTCATGAACTTTGATCCAAATCAACCGCAGTTATTACATTTTGAACATACATATTTGCTTTGCTCGAAATTTGATACAGGAATTTTAATAATCTGTCTGGATATATCCGCCGAGGTCCATCAAAATTGATTCAGAATTAGATGTAGTCCCCTTTTGTTTTTATAGGGTAGGTGTGGGGTATTATAAAGTCGGCACCGCCCGACTTTTGCCATTCCTTACTGGTTTTGTATGAACAAAAGCTGATTTTTTATGGCTACATATTGTTTAAGTTGTGAGAAAGTTATTTAAATCATAAAGTTGTGAAAACAAATTAATTTGGCGTTGCTTTGATTCAACTGACAACAAAAATAGCTGATTTCTGTATGTTTTTGTCAAAAAGAATAGAGCACCGCTCTAATCGAAAAAATAATAGTGCTATTTTGAAAAGGCAAATTGAATTTTCATTCGTATCACACTAGGTGTGCAACGTTAACAATAGCAAAATGTGACATATCATAAGACAAGAACATGTAGTGTGATGAAAAATTAAGTATGGAACCGTTCTACTGGGATTTGTTTACATGTACGATATGAAACACACGGATTGTAATACATAGTTTTTATCCTACGCCACCCCCGTTACCCCAAAAACGCCACCCAAAATCAAAAGTGGACCGATAGGGGACAACATAGGTATCGAATAAAACCTATTGGAGAGTAGAATACGAATATGGTATAAAAACTTAGGTTAAAGTATCCAAGGGGTCGCTCAACCCCGAAAACTGCTCCAAACTGCCGTGCATATCAATATGGACGTGCATATCAATATGGAACTCAATTGAAAGGTATTCGGGAGTAGACTACGAATATGAATTAAAAAATTAGGTCCAAGTTATTGATGGTTGCCCCATCCCCGATAACCCGCCAAATGGGAATATTACTCGATCATAGCATAGATGAAACTCAAATGAAAGGCATTTGAGAGCAGATTGCGAATATGACATTAAACTTTGTGTACAAAAATCTATGTGGTGCTTTTAGACCAATAGGTTATTTGACCCATTAAAACAAAGGGGAATCAAGTGATAGATTTTGTTGGGAAGAGTGGAGTGCGTCATTCAAGTTTCTGCTCAAGTGGCTGATGGGATGTGGCGCACAACCCTCATATAGACGCCCTCCACCAAACGGCTGTATACACAAATCATGACAATATGGGGTTAAATTAAAGGTATAAGGTTGTGGACTGCGAATCTGATATCTTTATTCTTCTCATATACAATATATAGCGGACCACTTCACCCCAAAACAATCGACCAATAATAATGAGCTAACAGGACACTGTGTGATTCAATTAATGTGTGGGGACTCAAATAAATGTAGGCCGCCATACCCCCAAAATTATGATGTTCAGCGTGATAGCAGGAGTTGCAAACCTTAAAATTAAACAGTATGAAAACAGTATATGGCGCTAATTTGGAGAAGCCAACGTGAACAGAAAGAAGGCATAGTGGTCATCTTTTTGTTATGACAACCAATCGGTCTTTGAATAAAGAAAATTTAAATATTGGAATTTCCTTGCGGTATTATTTTTAACTCTCCCACCCAAGACGGTGTTTAAGGTAGTTTAAGTGTCAAGCTTTGCCATAAAAAAAAATATATAAATACAAAAAATTTTTATAGAAAAAATAATTTTGGAGAACAATTTTATTAGTTAAAATGTTGTCAACATTTTAGAGTGAGAATAAGAAACATATTTTTCGCATGGTAAAAATGACGGCCCGCTAGAAAACCATATCTCGGAGATGAGTAGGGCGATCTAAGCGCAATTTTGTTTGCTCACTTACACTTACAGTAACCTTTAAATAAAAATTTCGTATCAAAATCCAAATCCCGCCAAGCGGATTTATATACCAATCACTACTATATGGGAATCCAATTAAAGGTATTTGAGAGTAGAAAACGAATCTGATATTCAATTGTGAGACTAAGTGTTTCGTTGGTCACCCCACCATTAAAACGACTCAAATCGGACATACTTACCGACCATGGCAAAACGGATCTTAAATGAAATGTCTTTGGAAGTATTGCACGAAATTACAATAACTTTCACTTTTGGGACCAAGTCTCCGGGAGTCCATTACACCCCAAGAAGGACTTTTAGTGACCATTGTAATGTATTTGAGTGCTGGAAAGTTCGAAAGTTTCAACTGAAATTAGGCAGAAATTTCCAAATTAAGAGTACTCCTCTCCAACATAGCATTATTGGGCTCAGCTTGTCTTATGTATAAAAATCAATTTGTGTTTGTTTCTTTACTTGATTCGTATAGACTTTAAAATGGTTGAACCGATTATCTTGAAACTTTCACCAATTGCGTAAGTTGGTCTAGAAGGAAACATAGGCTTTATAATCTTTTGATATGGAAATGCCGGGCCTTCCCCCTTACCCTAAAAGTACTACCCAAAAATAAAAGGGCAGCGATCGGGACGATGTGGGACTCAAATGAAAGGTATTCAGGAGTAGAGTATTAATTTCATATTAAGAATTGGGTCCAAGTAACCCTTAAACCCCGTAAAATATGTTTAATGGACGATCGTGACAATATGGAACCCAAATGAATGGTATTCGGGAGTAGATTGGGGATATGGCAGGAGGGAGGAACAGGCTTTATAATTTGTTGATATCGTAGGGGGCGGACCCCCAAAGTGAACCGATAATATCAATATGGGTATCAAATAAAAGGTATTGAAGAGTAGAATGCGAATATGGTATTAAAAATAGGGCTAAGAACCCAGGAAGTCGCCTTGACCCCAAAACTCCTCCAAGCAGACAAGTTGAACGTTCATATTAATATGGGACTCAAATGGAAGGTATTCGGGAGTAGATTACGAATCTAGCATGCAAAATCAGATTGAAGTATAGGGGGTTCCACCAAGCCCCAAAGGGCCCCAAATATGGGGACTCGGTTTGTATGGTTGTTCCATAGAATCAAAAACGGTTGAACCGATATTCTTAAAATTTTCACTAATTGTGTAGGTTGGTCTGGAAGGAAGCATAGGCTATATAGTTCTTCGACATCGGAAGGGGCGCACCCTCCACCTAACCCCAAAAACACCAACCAAAATCAAAAGTCAACCGATCGGAACAATATGGGTATCAGATGAAAGGTATTGGAGAGTAGAATACAAATATTATTAAATTTTGAGTATTAAACGTTTGAGTGTAAATACCTAGCGGGCCGCCACAACCCCAAAACTCTATGGAGCTCAAATCAACGGTAATTAGGAGTAAAGGAGGATTTGATATCTATTTTCGGGGCAAAGTTCCGGTCGTCGCCCCATCCCCGAAACACCCTCCAAACGAATTTGATATCCATATTTGATTCGAAATGTCTGAGGTGCCATCCCTCCCCTAAAAAGCACTTCTCAAAGCATTTTGACACACCAGATCATGGAGATTCTTGATGCGATTCGTTCGAAATTTGTATACCCTCCACCATAGGATGGGGGTATACTAATTTCGTCATTCTGTTTGTAACTCCTCGAAATATTCGTCTAAGACCCCATAAAGTATATATATTCTTGCTCGTCACTACATTTTAAGTTGAACTAGCCATGTCCGTCCATCAATCTGGTCAATCTAGCCGCTTGAAATTTAGCACAAATACGTCTTATTAGGGCAGGTCGGTTGGGATTGTAAATGGACTATATCGGTCTACGTTTTGATATAGCTGCCATATATACCGATCTGGGATCTTGGCTTCTTAGGCAGCTAGAGGGCACAATTCTTATCGGATTTGGCTGAAATTTAGCAAGACGTGTTTTTATGACTTCCAACAACTGTGCTGAGTATGGTTCAAATCGGTGAATAACCTGATATAGCTGCCATATAAACCGATCAGGAGTCTTGACTTCTTGACCCACTAGAGGACACAATTATTATCCGATTTGGCTGAAATTTTGAATGAGATGTTTTGTTATGACTTTTAACAACTGTGCCTGTCCGATTTGGCCGAAATATTGCACGACGTGTTTTGTTATGACTTCAAATCGGTCAACAACCTGATTAGCTCCCATATAAGCCGATCTGAGGTCTTGACTTCTTTCGCCTCCAGAGGACGTAATTATTATCCGATTTGGCTGAAATTTTGCATGAGATGTTTCGTTATGAGTTTCAATAACTGTACTAAGAATTGTTCAAATCGGTCCATAACCTGATATAGCTGCCATATAAACCGATCTAAGGTCTTGACTTCTTGAGCAACTAGAGGGCGCATTTATTATCCAATTTTGCGGAAATTTTGTACAAAGGCTTCTCTCATGACCTTTAGCATAGGTGTCGAAAATGGATCGGTTTATAGCCTAACGAAGCTCCCCTATAGACCGATCTCCCTATTTTACTTTTTCAGTCCCTAAAGTGCACAATTCTTACTAGATTAGGTTGATATTTTCCACAATGGCTACTATGATCCAAATATTCAGTTCAATTATGGTCCGAAATGAACCACAACTTGATATTGTTCCAATAACATAGCAATTCTTTTCTTTTATCCTTTGTTTGCCTAAGAAGAGATACCGTGGCAAGAGCTCGACAAATGCGATCCATGGTGGGGTATATAAGATTCGGCTCGGCCGAACTTAGCACGCTTTTACGTGTTTTGTACTCTTACAGTCACCAGAAACAAAACATGGTTTCTATTGTTGATGTCGGGTGCCTTGGGGGCCGCACAAAACCCGCTAAATCGATATTTAGATATTTAGAATTTGATATTCAATTGAAAAGCTGTGTTTGGGGAGCCGCCCCACCCAAAATACATCCCTTATCGGACGTATTTACCGACCTTGGTAATATGTGACTTAGAAATGGTAGTTTTTAGCTATTATCTTTTTGGAAACACTGGTTCAAACAGCTCACGCACGTTTCGTGTTTTGTTTAACTGTCAAACATCTTTAGTTTGGTCTATAATTTATCTATGAATCGTCTTACAAACGAACAACGTTTGCAAATTATTGAATTTTAATATCAAAATGACTGCTGGGTTAAGAAAGTTCATCGCGCGCTTCTTCCATTTTATGGTCAAAGCTCATTTTTGGCTCAATGGGTACGCAAATAAGCAGAATTGTCGATTTTGGACTGAAGATCAAGTAGAAGCATTGCCAGAGCTACCAAAAAAAATCACAGTTTGGTGCGGTTTATGGGCTGGTGGCATAAACCGATTCGCTTCATAAAAGATGATGCGAATCGTAACGTAACTGTGAATGAATGGTGAGCGCTATCATGAGATGATATTCAACTTTTTTATATGACTTGACTTGTATGACATGTTGTTTCAACAAGGCGGTGCCACATGCAACACAGCATGCGTACTAATAGACTTATTGAGAGGCGAGTTCGGTGAACATTTTATTTCAGGTTCGGGACCGGTCAATTTAACACCTTAAACTATTTTTTGTGGGCTATGTGAAAGCCGTGTCTATACAGACAAGTTCGCTTCAATTGAGGCATTGGAAGACAAAATTGAAGCATTTATTCGTGAGATACCGTCCGAAATGTTAGAAAGAGTATGCCAAAATTGGACTAAGCGGATGGACCATTTCAGGCGTAGTCATGGTCAACATTTGCATGAAATAATCTTCAAGCATTAAATTCTATGGACCGTACCATCGATTCAAATAAATTCAAATTGATACCGATTATGCCAATACGGGGCTCATGTAAAATTCATTTTTGAGTAGAGCACAAACCTTATATATTATTTGAGAGCCAAGTGTCAGGGTGACCAGCCTACCCTCGAAATACCCTCTTAACCGAAAATATTTAACAATACGTTAATATAGGACTCAACAGAAAGGCATTTGGGAGTAGAGTAACAATTTGCCCAGGAACCAAGCAGGGGCAAACTTCTCGCACATCAATGAGTGCTTTCTGATTCAAGTTTTAACTCAATGATAAGGACTTCTTTTTATAGCCGAGTCCGAACGGCATGACGCAGTGCGAAACCTATTTAGGAAAAATTTGTACATGTCCTTTGCATGGTACCTCGCAAATATCGCCAGCATTAAGAAGGAATAACCACCACTTCAATTTTTTCCGATGTTCTCGCCAGGATTTGAACGTACGCGTTCAGCGTCGTAGGGGAATGTAGGCTACAGTGATTCGATATATCCACATTCAGGGCGAAGTGTCCCCACTCTACAAATATATTAGAGAATTAAAGAAGCTGCGCCTTCGGTTCGGTTATATATATTTGGTTTTAGAATTAAATATAGCTCCCTCATTGGACTTATAGGGTGGGTTGCCTTTCTTACTATTTTTATACCCTCCACCATAAGATGGGGGGTAAACTAATTTCGTCATTCTGATTGTAACTACTCGAAATATTCGTCTGAGACCCCATAAAGTATATATATTCTTGATCGTCGTGAAATTTTATGTCGATCTAGCCATGTCCGTCCGTCCGTCTGTATGTCGAAAGCACGCTAACTTCCGAAGGAGTAAAGCTAGCCGCTTGAAATTTTGCACAAATACTTCTTATTAGTGTAGGTCGGTTGGTATTGTAAATGGGCCATATCGGTCCATGTTTTGATATAGCTGCCATATAAACCGATCTTGGGTCTTGACTTCTTGAGCCTCTAGAGTGCGCAATTCTTATCCGATTTAAATGAAATTTTGCACGACGTGTTTTGTTGTGATATCCAACAACTGTGTTAAGTATGGTTCAAATCGGTCCATAATCTGATATAACTGCCATATAAACCGATCTTGGGTCTTGATTTCTTGAGCCTCTAGAGTGCGCAATTCTTATCCAATTGCCATGAAATTTTGCACGACGTGTTTTGCTATGATATCCAAAAACTGTGCCGAGTATGGTTCAAATCGGACAATAATCTGATATAGCTGCCATATAAACCGATCTTGGGTCTTGACTTCTTGAGCCCCTAGAGTGCGCAATTCTTATCTGATTGGCATGAAATTTTGCACGACGTGTTTTGTTATGATATCCAATAACTGTGCTAAGTATGGTTCAAATCGATCCATAATCTGATATAGCTGCCATATAAACCGATCTTGGGTCTAGACTTCTTGAGCCTCTATAGTGCGCAATTCTTATCCGATTCGCATGAAATTTTGCACGACGTGTTTTGTTATAATATCCAACAACTGTGCTAAGTATGGTTCAAATCGGTCTATAACCTGATATAGCTGCCATATAAACCGATCTTGGGTCTTGGCTTCTTGAGCCTCTAGAGTGCGCAATTCTTATCCGATTGGAATGAAATTTTGCACGCCATGTTTTTTTATTATATCCAACAAGTGTGCCAAGTATAGTTCAAATCGGTTCATAAACTGATATAGCTGTCATATAAACAGATTTGGGGACTTGACTTCTTGAGCTTCTAGAGGGCGCAATTCCTATTTGATTTGGCTGAAATTTTGCATGACGTTTTTTATTTTTTCTTTCAACAACTGTGTCAAATAAGGTTTAAAACGGTTCATAACCTGATATAGCTGCCATATAAACCGATCTGGGATCTTGAAATCTTGAGCCTCTAGAAGTCGCAATTATAATCCGATTTACCTGAAATTTTGTACGATGTTTATTATGGTCTGAATCTGTTTATAGCATGATACAGCTCCTATATAAATCGATCTCTCTATTTTACTTCTTGAGCCCCCAAAGGGCGCAATTCTTACTCGAATTGGCTGACATTCTATACAGGTCTCCAACATATAATTAATTGTGGTCTAAACCGGATCATATCTTTGTATCGCTCTAATAGCAGAGCAAATCTTTTCTTATATCTTTTTTTGCCTAAGAAGAGATGTCGGGAAAAGAACTTGACAAATGCGCTCCATGGTGGAGGGTATACAAGATTCGGCCCGGCCGAACTTAGCACGCTTTTACTTGTTTTTTTTATTATTTATGTTATTAAATTTCATATATGTTCTACTGAATAAAAGCTAGTTTTTTTGGTCAAAAATCTATTATTTAAAAAAAATAATGATGAAAAAATTTCGCGAAAATCGAACATACTACCATCCTTAAATGGTAAATACATTAAAAATGTTACCAAAACGTGTTTAAATTTGGTGCTCGTCCATTTTTCTTCATTTTTTGTTATCCATTGTATGTGCAAAAGCAAGAAAATATTAAAGCATCAACACCCAGCATTTTTTTTAAACTTTGACTTCATAAAATGTCATGATTTCAAAGGAGGGCTGTCGCACGAAAAGTGCTATTTTTATTCTTCAGCCATTTCACTCAATTATATTCTACTTGTTTTAGAAAAATGTTGAAAAAAGCAACACTTTTCGAGCGACAGTTCTATGTTAAAATCATGACAGTTAATGTATCTTTGGAGGTAAAATTTAAATAACGCCTTTTTTGTTGCGTTAAAAATACTTTACCGATGCTTTTTGGAATACAATGTAAAATTTAGCACCGCGGCGTTTTGAAACACTATAAATTTTTCAAATACAAAGCAACTAACATTTTGGAAGTCAGCCATATTTTTGTTACGACAGGTGGTACCTAAATACATGCAAAAAAGTTTTTGCGCCACCCAACGATTCATGTCTCTACGGCTATTTTACCGATTTTGCAAGCATTTTTTCCCAGTATGGGAATTTTGGTTATTTTCGTCAAGAAATGTCGTATTGTCTTTTTTATTTCGGGATTGGACAACCCTTGTGTTGCAATCTGCCAACTGATAGCTCTATCGTAATGCTTCACATTTTTGAGGTCATACGTACTTAGAACTTTTTGACATACGAGCGATATTTGTGTTGTTTACAGTAACTTAAAAAATTCATCTCGTCCAAAAAATGGAATAAAATCGTAAACATATTTGTGCGATTATTTTTTATAATTTTCGACGTGGATTAACTCAACAACAGTGCATCGATGAATTAATACAATTTTTGACGATGGAGCTCCATCAAGGGCCAGTGTTTATCGATGGTATGGTGAATTCAACCGAGGTCGTAGTTCGCTCCAAGGCGAATTTCGTGAAGGTCGTCCAAAATCAGTTGTTGTTCCACAAACCATTGATACTGTGCGCCAACTGATATTGCACGATCGTCATGTGGCCTATCGTGAGAGAGAGGCAACCTTAGGCATTAGTGGGACCAGCATACATTCAATATTGCATGAACATTTTACCGTCAAAAAAATTTGTTCGCGTTGGATCGCACACAATTTGTAAATCCCTCAAAGAAAGGCTCGTGTCGATTGGTCGAAAGAAATGCTCTAAAAATACGAAACAACTGAATTTTTGAGCACTCAAAACATCGATGTGATGAGTCATCCGCCCTATAGTCCTAACTTGGCACCGAACGACTTCTTTTTATTCCCGACGCGGTTGATGCGTTCAGAATGCACGTTTTAGAGATCCACAATCAGAGTGGCAAAAGTGCTGCGACAATTGGTTTAAACGCATGCAAAAGTGTATAGACCTTAATGGGGAATGTTATGAAAAACATTAAAGAGATTTTCGATGATTAATATTTGTTTTTGTGTTCTATAATCACGAAATATAAAAGGCAACCCTCGTATATATATTTGATTTGAGCAGATATTCGTCTACAAAATACTAAAAAACTAGAACGATATCTCTTCTGGTTTTGGTTTTATGATAATTTCGATTTGAATTTTGGGCTCATATTGTTTTTTACCTAAATAATCCGGCCAAAAATAATACTTTGTAAACAAAGGCCTGACCTTTCCAAATATATCTATTTTATGTATGAAATACTTTAAAATATAGGAACAAATCCCTACCCAATGTGGACTTAACAGAAGTGATAATTTTATGAAATTTGAAATGTATAGAGCAGAGGTGTTTGTTAGACTATATGAAACATTTCAGAGCCCTTTTTGGTCTGGACCCTCTGATTCTGAAGTCATCTTCTGCCAATTTTTGTTTCTTTGTTCATTTGTAATTCGATTCCCAAAATTTCTTTATTTTGTTGGTAAGTAAGCACTATAAAACACATGCCAAGGTAACCTACTTTTGCACATAGTGTGGATAACACCTCAGCTACAACCATGTTAAGATATCTGAATCCGTTCACAAATGGGGAGCTATTTCCACTAGACAAGGACGAGCAGACCAAAGATACATTCTATTAGCGCCTAGGGGGAGAATACGACCGCTGATCCGTACATGATATTAAAATCGTTCTGGGAGATTGGGGCTAATAGACTTCACCGCGACAAAAAAACGATAACAAAAAACACGCATAGTAAGAGTAGGAAGACATCTCTCCGAACCATTCATACCATTGTGATCTCTTTGATATCCTGTTGATAAACATTATACGAGATGCAGATGTGAATAGGTATGACTCAATACTCACAAGTGAACACTTGGTTCTCGCCTATGCCGTCGACATCGATATCATGAGTCGGTCACGGGAATTAGATCAATTAAAAGAAAATAACGTAAAACATTGAAAATAGACAAATGTTATATTATTTTTTTTTCGAAAAGTGCGCTGTTTTTTAAACCTTCTGGAATACGAAATTGAGGTATATGTTTGAGTCCATGGTCACCCGAATGTAAATAAAAACCGAGTTTTTTCCAAAAATTTGAGGATGTCGCTAGTGTTTATATAAATTGCCGAAATGCATCCTTTGTTATATGATGCAAAAATATAAACATTGCAGAAATGTAAGGAAAATGTTTTCCAAAATTGTAAAAGAAAGAGTAGCCAGGCTACTGAAAACCTAGCTAGTGGATATAATTACAGTAATTAATATAATGTCATATTATAGATAGATATTATTCTTAAGTCCATAAATATCCTCACAGACTAATATAAACCAACATGCATATATACAAACAACATTGATATTTAACTAGGATTTAAGTATAGTATAAGATGATAATATTTATTAAAACTTAACAAATACTACGAAAAATTATTTACAAAATCGTTTTGATGATATTGAATATTAAGCAGTTGAAAATTTCTCGTTGGTCTTGAAGGAACGTTAATATTAAGCCGGCTCAACAAAAATTCCGACTTCAAAATCAAACATTTGAGATGAAAGTGATGTTCAACATTTTCCTGCGGCTACTGAGAGTAGGGAGCTTTATTAAATTTAATCTAACCGTATAGTAAAAGAAGTGTTTGATAATTCCAACCACGATTATGAAGGTAAAATAACAAAAATTGTTTCTGTACTGACTCAATTTTATTTCTGTGAATAGTGTAAACCGGATCCCAGATAACGGATCCATATTCAAGTGTACTTCGAACAAGAGAAATATATAAGTTCTTAGCAACTGAATGATCTTCAAATTCTTTACTCCATCTTTTCATAAATCCAAGAGAGTTAAAAGATTTATTCACCATCATAGAAATATGTTGTCTAAAATTTAATTTACGATCTAAGAGGATGCTAAGATCTAGAAAAGTTTCTTCTATGTCAATTTCACGACCGTTAAGACGATAACTTTTTGATAAGTGTTGCGTTCTATAGAAAGACATGATTTTTCATTTCGAGATATTTAGTTCCATTAAATTTACATTACACTACAAACAAAAGTTATCAAGATCGAGTTGTAATAAATCCTGCTCAGAAGGAACAGGAAGAGCGATTAGAAAATTTTGACGTCATCAGCATACATTAAGATTGAAAAATTTTTAATAACACAAGGTAAATCATTTATAAACAGATTAAAAAGAATTGGACCCATGTGACTGCCCTGTGGAACATCGGATTTCACCGCCATTGACTTAGAAAAAGAATCGCCTAAGTGAACACGTCCAGATAAGTAAGAACCCAATTTAATAATACGGGAGAAAACCCGATTTTGCCAAGCTTAAACAAAAGAAGGCCATGATTGACTCTATTGAACGCCTTACTAAAGTCGTTATATATAGCATCAGTTTGTTTCCTCTGCCTATATCCATAATTGACAAGAGTTACTAACTGTAAAACATTTGTAACGGTTGATCGAGCTTTACGAAACCCGTGTTGCGCTTCTGAATAAATTAAAGAAACTTGATGGGAGATGTTATCAGTCATAATCTTTTCAAGAAGTTTTAGTATCGTTTGAAATGCCTCTGTAATTTGGAATAATATAGGATTTCTTCCATAGTTCAGCTACAAGGCCTAATTTTATGTATCTATTGAAAATCACGGTTAAAGGAAATTTAAGGTTATAAGCGCAAAATTTAAGTACACTAGCAGATACCTTATCCGGGCCTGGTTTAAAAGAGCATTTCAGAGATTTCAAGTTCTTAGAAACGGTATCAATATTTATTCGAGGCATACTTATTAAAGAGGATTGAAGAATCTCGAGTTGATATCATACATTTTAGTGACCCATGTTTAAGTGTGATAGGAACAGTGCAACATCTTCGCTTCGAATTAACAAATTTATAATTTTTTTCCGGATCTGATTTACTCGTTGCTTCATGGAGCATAAATTATTACGGTAGGCAATATTATTTTTGGTATTATATTCCGATCTAGAAATTGAATACATGGAAAAATCCGTAGAAGAACCAGACATTTTATATTTCTTAAATAACTTGTTATATCCTCCACCATAGGATGGGGGTATACTAATTTCGTCATTCTGTTTGTAACTACTCGAAATATTCGTCTGAGACCCCATAAAGTATATATATTCTTGATCGTCGTGACATTTTATGTCGATCTAGCCATGTCCGTCTGTCTGTCTGTCGAATGCACGCTAACTTTCGAAGGAGAAAAGCTAGCCGCTTGAAAATTTTCACAAATACTTCTTATTAGTGTAGGTTAGTTGGTATTGTAAATGGGCCATATCGGTCCGTGTTTTGATATAGCTGCCATTTAAACCGATCTGGGGTCTTGACTTCTTGAGCCTCTATAGTTCGCAATTCTTATCCGATTGGAATGAAATTTTGCACAACGTGTTTTGTTATGATATCCAACAACTGTGCCAAGTATGGTTCAAATCGGTCCATAACCTGATATAGCTGTCATATAAACCGATCTTGGGTCTTGACTTCTTGAGTCTCTAGAGGGCGCAATTTTTATCCAATTTGAATGAATTTTTGCACGAAGTATTTTGTTATGATATCCAACAACTGTGCCAAGTATGGTTCAAATCGGTCCATAACCTAATATAGCTGCCATATAAACCGATCTTGGGTCTTGACTTCTAGAGGGCGCAATTCTAATTCGATTCGCATGAAATTTTGCACAACGTGTTTTGTTATGATATCCAACAACTGTGCCTATATAAAATTTCATAGTTGTTAATATTACAACTGAGCCAAGTTTCAGTAAAAATTATAATATTATAACAAAAACAAAAACTATTAGTGTACAAAGAAGATCATTTGGTGTTAAGCCATCTAACATTCTGGTTAAGTACAGATAAAAAATCTTTAGGTAGGGTAATAAGTTTTTTGGAGGAGGAGTTGAGGATGAAGGTAAAACTACAATATCAGATCTTGGGTTAACTTTATAAATAAATTCGTGAACAAATGTACTAGGTGGCCAAAAGGTTGGATTCACCACGTATTCAAAAACGTCTTCCGGTACCAATAATTTAAATAAGGCCATTCTATGCTTCTCAGCAAATTGAAATTTTATAACTTCAACATCGACGTTTTTGTTCAGTTTCCATTTTACATACGATATGATTTCATCAGACAATGTGTAACTAGCGTAACGCGAAGCGTCATCAGAAAAACAGAATTCGTTATTATTATATCGATACTGACGAAGCCATTATGCCATTAATATGCATATTTTGATCATAAATAAGATTAGGATTGCATCAAGAGATTTAATAATCTAATCTAAGAGATTTAATAATCTAATCTAAGAGATTTAATAATCTAATCTAAGAGATTTAATAATCTCCTTTTATGCGAGTTTTATCTTATATATAGAGGATTGACTTATTCGAAAAACGGAGGTTATAACAGTGCTAAATTGATATGACGAGAAATATACAGGTAACTGAGTATGAGACCTTATTCGAAGTTTTCAAATATTTCCGATTCAATTAAAAACATGATTACTTACTTACTTACTTTAATTGGCTACGACAAAATATTTGTCCCACTAGCCGAACGTAGAAAAGCTTTCCAAGCGCCTCGATCTTTTGCGCTCATTCTAAAATCTCTGACACCAACTTTCGAGGTGTCTCCCACATTTTGATCTTTCCATCGGGCCATGCAAACCGGGAAGACCAATCTTCCCGGTTTGCGTGTACCACCGTGTTTGCCTTCAAAAGACTTCTTTGCTGGAGCTTCTTCATCCATTCTGACAACATGACCTAGCCAACGCAGCCGTTGTATTTTGATGCTTGTAACTATGCTATCGTTGTCATACAGCTCATACAGCTCGTGGTTCATACGTCGCCTATATTCTCCGTGAACGCAAATTGGTCCATATATTTTACGAAGAATCTTTCTCTCAAATACTCCAAGCACTGCCTCATCTGCTTTCACAAGTACCCATGCCTCAGAACCATATAACAGCACGGGTAGTATCAGTGTCTTGTATAGTGTAGTCTTCGTCTATCGAGAGGTGGCCTTGTTTCTAAACTGCTTACTTAGTCCAAAGTAGCATCTGTTTGCCAGTATTAATCTTCGCCTAATCTCAAAACTGGTGTCATTCGTTTCGGTTATGGCGGTGCCGAGGTAGATAAAGTTACTGACTGTCTCAAAATTGTGGTTCCCAACTTTCTCAATTTTCTTTATCTGCTTTTTGGGAGTTGAAACCATCCATTACGTCTTATCTCCATTTACTGCCAGACCCATTTTCACTGACTCTCTTTCGATTCTTTTAAAGGCTGCAGTTACTACTTCCGGTGACCGACCTATGATATCGATGTCGTCGGCATAGGCGAGTAGCATGTGTTATCTTGTGATTAGTGTGCCATATCTATTCATATCTGCATCTTGTATAGTCTTCTCCAGCAGGATGTTAAAGAGATCACACGGAGAGATTCTTTCGTATTCTTACTGAGGAACGCGTATCAGCAAGCGTCATCCTGCAGAGTCTTATTAATTTTGCAGGGATAGCAAACTCAGACATGGCTTGAAATACCTTTGAACGTAGAGGAGTATCGAAGGCGGTTTTGTGTGAATATCTGGTCTAGGGTTGATTTACCAGGTCTAAAGCCGAATTGATAGGGCCCAATTATCTCACTGAGTTTAGGTTTAAATCTTTCACACAGTACACTCGAGAGTATCTTGTATGCGATGCGGAGGAGACTTATTCCTCTGTAGTTGGCACATTCCGTCTTGTCTCCTTTCTTGTGTACGGGACATAGTATGCTGAGGTTCCAATCATCGGGTATGCATTCTTGTTGTTCTTTAGTCGGGTCACTGCTACTTGGACCTCATTCTGACTAGGAGGTAAACATTCTATACCATCATCAGGGATTGGTTCTGCGGTATCCTCTTCGCCGCCAACATCGGACACTTGCAGTTGGGTAAAATGTTCTTTCCATATCCTCGGCATATTATCTGTGTCTGTTACCAGATTACCTTCTTTGTCTCTGCAGGAGGATGTGCCTGCACCAAAGCCATCGGTTTGATGTTTATTTCTTTGGTAGAATTTCCGGACTTCATTCTGACTCCTGTATATCTCAATTCGCTCACACTCACACTCACGTCTTTCCATTTCCTTTTTCTTTCTGCGGAATAGACGTTGCTCCTCTTTCCTTTTTTGCAGGGTTGCTCTATATGCCGCATTCTTAGCTTCAGTAGCATCTCGACACCCTTGGTCGTACCATGGGTTTCTTGGAGGAGGCTTCTGGTACCCAAGTACGGATTTCGCGGAGTGGGAAATAGTTTGCCACTGCGCCATTATATCATGGGAACAAGGAGTGCTTTCATCAAGCAGTTGGGTCAGTCGAGTGGAGTATGCCGCTGCCACTTGTTGTGTTTGCAGCTTTCCAATGGCCAGCTTCCGTGCATTGTCATTCAGGAGCGTACTGAGAAGGCTCACAGATCTTAGGCACTATGTAGACGGGCCGTAGGCTCGAAATGGGGCCTAAATCCGAGGACAGTCCACTTGCGGTCATAGAATGCGTGAAGATCATAGAGGACGTCGAATGTGAGCATCTTTTCCCAAAAGGGCAATAACAACCAGGACGGTAAGGTCACGAACAGTCTTGCAGTGCAGATTTTGGCTTCCTCAGAGAAGGCGTTACTCTGAGGATGGCAAAATCCGCATCGTTTGGGTGCCAGGCCATAACGGAGTATGGGGAATTAAAGGGCAGACGATTTGGCGGTGAAGGCCAGAGGACTGCCGTCAATAAACTTGGTTAACCCGAAGCCTCCGGTTCGACGCAGTCCGAGTTAAGGGTGTGATTGACAAATGCGCATGTTACACTGTGAAACAGCGAAACGGTCGGTAGGTCGCACAACAAGCAGATTACTGGCTAGGTGTATGTCCATAGCGGCATGGGGCGGATTAATATCCGAACCCCCTTTTCAACCTAACCTAAAAAGAACACATTTAGAATAACAAAGATAATTTAAGATGTTTTATATCTGATGATGTGGGGAATTATGCATGCAAGGCACTTTCTTCAGAGTCGTGAATCATGGAAATCGGTTCAGTAGATCGAAACTTGGAAGGTGGCAAAAGGGAAAAAAGGCAACTTTGACACCCTGTGTCTCACCCTGTATTGAACATATACACCAACAACAACATTTTCCTGAAAGCCTTTGTCCCCTCTACAAATGTCTAGAACATTTGGTATTGCTCAGATAGCAGACTAAAAGTTGTCGACTTATTTTGGACACAATGGTCCAAAGGGTGATTTTTTAACTGATATCTTTTTGGCAACACTTGTTTGAACAGCTCATTCACGTTTCGTGTTTTGTTTCAGTGTCAAACATCGTCAGTTTGGTCTATAATTTAACCATTAATCGTTTTACAAACGAACAACGCTTGCAAATTATTAAATTTTGTTATCAAAATGCGTGCTCTGGTAAAAAGGTTATCGCGCGCTCATTTTTTTCTCATTGTTGGCCTAATGGTTACGTAAATAATCAGAATTGTCGATTTTGGAGTGAGGATCAGCCAGAAGCATTGCAAGAGCTACCAATGCATCCAGAAAAAGCCACAGTTTGGTGCGGTTTATGGGTTGGTGGCATCAAAGATGATGCAAATAACATGTATGACCGTACTTCTTCAAAGATGATGCTAATAGTAAGGTCACTGTGAAAGGTGAGTGCTACCGTGAGATGACATCCAACTTTTTTTGCTTGACTTGCATGGCATTTGGTTTTAACAAGACGGTGCCACATGACATACAGCACGCGTATGCAATGGACTTATTGAGAGGCGAATTCGATTAATGTTTTATTTCAAGTTCGAGGCCGGTCAATTGGCCGCCTAGGTCGTGCGATTTAACGCCTTTAGATTATTTTTTGTGGGGCTATGCTTCAACTATGTCTATACAATGTCAATTGACGCATGGAAAGACAACATTGAAACACTTATGCGTGAGATACCGGCCGAAAAGTTGAAAAGAGTATGCCAAAATTAGACTAAGCGGTTGTACCATTTGAGGCGCAGTCACGGTCAACATTTGCATGAAATAATCTTCAAACATTAAAATATATGGACCGTATAACGTACTATTGGTTCAAATAAAGATTTCATGCATTTTTCTGAGCTGTATGTGTTTTTCTTTTTTGAAAAACTTTCCTATAGCTTTTAAAAAATTACCCATTAGTAGCTACGTTTTCTTTGAGCGCAGTACAAAAATGAAAGAGCCAACATCAAATTCTTAAATTTTGTCAAAAAATTATCTCCTGTAATGATTCTGTTGACATGAAATCAATACAATATTATCTTCTGAAACGTCCAAATTTACCACTTACGCAAAATTGTAAACATCTAATGTTGTCAAGGCTCCCTCTCCCTGCATTTGCTGCATTTTCAGTGCAGAACTTTGCAGTCGTAACTTTATGATATAAAAAGCGTAGGAATTTCCAAATATAAAGTTAGTCAACTTCTTCCCCTGCTTGATGGATTTCCATTTGAAGCAAAAAGCACAAACTTTCCATATTCCAAGGAAGTTCCCAACCTATTCGCTTCGACTGCTGCTTAACTGCTTTTTCGAAAGCACACTTATACTTACTACCCGAAGGCAACTACTGGCTAGTCGGTTGTCCACTCATGTTCGACATTTCTCAGAAGTGGTCAAGCGTTGACATTCAACGGTCGTAATATTCAAGTTTCAGTGAAGGCTTCGGACGAAAGCAAAACAAAGCACTGGACAAATTAACATACCAGCGGGTGTATTTACTTTAATTTGGATACAATGTACATTCTCAAAGGATACATAGGAACTAACCCCCACTCAATTTCTACAAACCTAGTAAAGTGAATTCTAAATAAAAACTATATAAAATAAACGTGATATATTTCCACCCTACCAAATAATGGTTGACTCTCAAAATGAACACGTAATGTACCGAAACTATAATGGTCGTTCGCCAATGCCCTGTTTAGGAGCCAAGCACCTTTAAAAAACGAAATACATTCCATTCGGATACAGTATTGCGGATATACGGTATACAGCGAAACCTCACTTAAAAACGTTCATCGATGTAAGCCAAACTTAAACGGAGGAATATTTTAAAGCTGGTAAGGAGGTCCTACGGTAAAAGTATAAAATATCAACAAATGTTCAATGCTTCAATTTTCTTAAGTCCTTACGCCACCACCCCCATAACAATAAACAAATGTTCAAATTAACCTATATATTAGAATGACGCTGATGATTTATTGCTGCCGCATGAAAGTCCTTGCCCCATTAATTGCTTTTGATTAGTGCACGGATGTGTGTATAAGAGTGTATGTTTCCACAACTTAGAACGGAATATTAAAATAAAAAATCTACATGGAATTCTCAGTCCGATGCATAGCATACGACTTATTGCTGAAGAAAATTAAGTATTTTTGTATGTTTCCATTAAACAATATTCGAAATATTTGGGCTTCTTAAACTGAAAATTCATGCTACGAACATAATTTGGCCGAATGAATTATTTACTTCAAATGGTGGGATCACCACAAGTATTTTTATGGAGAACTAACCACCAAAAAGATAAAATTTTAAATTAAAAGGTCTTTATTGAAAGCATCTGAACCAAACGCATTGCTAATACTCGGATGGGTGACTACGTTCTACGTTGTTGAGCGGATGTGGTTTGGCCAGACCACAACTTTAAAAGCGTTGTAAAATGTTATTTGATTTTTTGAAATTTTATTCTTGTTTCAAAAAATGTTTCATATTAACTCATATTTTTAATTTTAATTGTTTCAAACGAAATTATGGAGATGTAGTTAAGAAAACAAAAGCATTCTGATGAATGAGGCAAAAATTTAAACTTCTAGGAACGGTAGAAGACTAATCGGGGTATGGAATCTTTATCAACTTGTAGACCGGAAGCGATAAGGCCCAAATTTGAACCGATAACGCAATCCCCAACGGTACCACTGCAAAAAAGTACCTGTTTCAAGTTGATGTTGTCCTACTATAAAAGATTTTTTTTCGTAATATTGAGGAAGCGATTTTGTCCTAAATGACAAGTTAATGCTCCTAATTTTTACGAACACAAAGATTTATTTACCTTAAAAAATAGTATGTTGAATCTTTAAAATCTCGTCCTTGGCTTTAATCTAAATTTTAGGGGCGTTAAATTCCTGTATATTAACTTTAAGATAAAGAAATTACCTTTAAATAGAACGAGACGCCACGACTTTGATTAAAAGTCAAAAATAGCATTGATGTTAGAAAGAAATCTTTACTTTACTTTTAAGATTAAGAAACACTTCACAAAAGTCAAGTTTTTTTTTAATTTTAAGATATTATCCTTATTATAAAGCATCTTATATATAAAATTCAATTTGTGTTTGTTTGTTCCGTATAAACTCAAAAACGACTGAACCGATTACCTTGAAATTTTCACAGATTGTGTAGGTTGGTCTGGAAGCTAACATAGGCTATATAATTTGTTGATATCGGTAGGGGGTGGACCCTCCCCTTTACCCCAAAGGTACTACCCAAAAATAAAAATAAAAAAAAACAATATAGGATTCAAATGAAAGGTATTCAAGAGTAGAGTACGAATTTCATAACAGCCCCAAAACCCCTTAAAATTGGTTTATTTGACGATCATGACAGTATGGGACGCAAATGAAAGGAGTAGATTACGAATATGGTCAGGAAGTAGGAATTTGCTTTACAATTTATTGATAACGGACGGACCCTCCACCTAACGCTGGAAAAAAAACACCACCCAAAATCAAAAGTGGACCGATATGGACAATATGGGTATCAAATGAAAAGTATGCAGGAGTAGGTAACGAATCTGGCATTCAAATTCATGTGGAAGTATTGGGGGTCACCCACTCCCACAAAAACGCCCAAAATGGGCACATTAGTCAATCATGGATATATGGGACTCGGTTTGTTTGTTCCGCATATACTGAAAAACGGCAGAACC
Organism: Stomoxys calcitrans; assembly: GCF_963082655.1. Classification (NCBI taxonomy): domain Eukaryota; kingdom Metazoa; phylum Arthropoda; class Insecta; order Diptera; family Muscidae; genus Stomoxys; species Stomoxys calcitrans. Next base: position 153,933,609 of record NC_081553.1, on the reverse strand, counting down.
GATTTTCTCAAAATTTTTCATTTCAATATCGGGCTCAAATGAATCTGGCATACAAAATCAGATTGAAGTATCGGGGGTCACGCCACACCTCAAAAACGCCTTAGACCCATTATGACTATATGGTACTTGGCTGAACCGATTTTCTTAAAATTTTCGTAGTTTGTGTACGTTTGTCTGGAAGGAAACATAGGCTATATAATTTTTAGATATCAGGTGGAGGCGGACCCTCCCCCTTACCCCAAAAACGCCACTAATATCCGAAAGTAGACCGAAGGGCACAATAAGAAAAGGTATTGGAGACCAGAAAACGAATATGGTATTAAAATTTGGGCTTAAGTACCCAGCGGCGCCACCACCCCCCCCCCCATGTCAATATGGGACTCAAATGAAAAGTATAAAGCAGTAGGTTACAAACGTGCCATAAAACATGAGGTCCAAGTAATGGGAGGTCACTCACCCCCAAATGGGCATATTAGCCGACCATGGCTACATGGGACTCAAATGAAAGTAGATTAGAAATGCGACATTAAAATTTGCGTTCAAGTTTAGGTGGCGATTTTCCTCCTAAAGATACGTTAAATGGGTTATTTGACTCATTATGATAATATGGGACTCAAATGAAAGGTAGAGAGTAGAAAATGAATTTGATATCCAATTTTGGAGCTAAGTGTGTTGGGGTACGCCCTAACGCACCCCCTAACTTCGATATCCGCTTTCAGAGCGAACTGTCCTACCCTAAAAAGAAATTAGAGAGTTAAAGGAGGCGAAACGGAGCGGGCACGGTTCGGCTATTATTTTTATATTTAATAAATATGGTTATTCGGAGTGCAATCTCAATATTGATCAAAATAAATTTATTTGTCTTCAAGAATTTAAGTACACACAGAAAACAGATTCGTTGTCTCAATCACATACTACGAGCTCTATGAAATATTTATTTTTTATTGGTGAAATAAGGTCTTGTGAAAAGGCCTAATATGCATATTTAGAAAGTATATGAACACAAGAAAAAACGAAAAACACTATTTTTTCCGCTGGGCCGTAGGGTCCCCACCAGAGGTCGATTTATTTTTTATTGGCGAAAAAAACCGTTTTCAATATGAGTATTTTTTTGGTAAAGAAAAATTATGTACAACTGTTCAATAAAATAAAAAAAATTAACTCATTAAACAAAGTAGAAAACTGCATTTAAAACGTTGAAAAGAAATTTTACCTAGAATTCGCAACAGGCTTTTTCAACCTGAGTGGTTTTCTTTCAAGGATATGGCTTTATTTTCTTTAAAAATGCTATGACCTTTTTTCAAATACCAGCGAACTTTAATCCATTTATTTTTTTATTGAATTAAGGGACTAATATCGTTAGTCCTTGGGCTTCAAATGCAAAAAACTTTGATTTTAGTATTCATTTCTTTGTGTTAAGGATTCATGCGTCTTTTATTTTAAGACGCCGTGTACTTAGTTTATACCCAACCTACGTCTTTTATGCAAGGACGCTATCCTTGTTTATAAGTTGCATATCGTAGGCTCGAAAATATTACCAAAATCCTTAAATTAAGTACAAAATCTTTAAGATTAAGTAAACTTTTTTGTGGTGTTAAGTATTCATGCTTCTTTTATTTTAAGACGCCGTGTACTTAGTTTATATCCAATCTACGTCTTTTATGCAAGGACGATATCCTTGTTTATAAGTTGCATATCGTAGGCTCGAAATTTTTACCAAAATCTTAAAATTAAGTACAAAATATTTACTTAAATGAATAATTTTTATATTTGCAAATTAAGTCAACTTTGTTTTTAGCTAAAAAATATAAATAAATGTTTTAAAACTGTTGACAGTACCAGAAATTGCTTAATTTACGCTGTCGTCCAGGCAGATCACGTCCGCTCAAATTTGTTAAGTGTTAATTTCATTAGCATTAGCGGCCAAAATAATTCAAAATTTTATAATATTTCTTTTTAAATTTACTAAGAACCCTTCATTTTACTTACACATTAAGTTTCCTTTTCATAAAAGTGATTAATAAATTGCAGGGAAGCCATAAAAGTCCCAATTGGTTTGGCCTGACCAATCTGCGCTTCCTTGGTTTAAATTTGGTTATCATAGTGTCCGTATTTTTTGCTAAACAATAAAGTTAACAAACATTTGCACCGTTAAAGACTACTTAGAGAAAAGACTTAGGAAAATATATATTCGTTAGCGAAGTTCCCAAATCAATTTGTGCCTAAAAAAATAATTTTTTACAAAATACCGAAGCATTTGCCAAATAAAAAGTGGCATAAAAATCAAGATTCTAGTTATAATACATACATGCTACTTCTGCGGCCGCTGCACATGGTGATGCAAATATTTTAAATATTTCAATTAAGATAAGTGGATTTTTTTTATAACTTATGTCTGTTTTACTGTCATGTTTTTTTTCAACCAACTGGGTGAACCAGGCCCGTTAGGCAGCTCCTCCTTCCACAATGTAAAGAATAACATTTTCATTTGACTATTTACATTTTGTTCTTTGTCGAGCTGTCGAGCGAGTTTTTGTTCGAAGATTAATTCCGTTCCGTAAGTATAAATTGGATCATGACTTACATCGTAATTTGTCAAAAAGTTCTCAATTTCGATATGCCGAGCATATTTTGCCATCTTAAAGGTAAACAAAGCAAATGGTGGTTGTTGAAAAAAAATATTACTACTTAAAAAATAAATAAAAAACGTTCTAAACAATATGCAATTGCATTTTATTTTCCTCGAAAATATATCCTGCTGCCTTAAATTTAGTGGTTAAATGATAAAACTTTTAAGTTGGTCATGTTTGTAGATAATTTGCTTTGCCGAATTTGGCTTAGTCACAAGTTAATTTTTGTCCAATTAAAGGGACCAAAAATGTGAATATATTATAATTATTGTTTTATTTTATGAAATAAATGCTTCAATATCTTATTTTTACACTAGTTCCTTGAAAATAGACCAAAATTTGTTATTTACTATAGGTAAATTGCTGCGGGCCAAAACTCTCACATTACTGTTCGAAGTTTGAAACATGATCCAAAAAATGCGAAACTCGATCGTCCTGGTTTGGTGGAGATGTGTACCAAAATTCAATATCATAGCCACCGTTAGTAGCTATCCTTGAACATGATAGCGGCTGTGCCACTAGCCCGGCCACTGGGCAGCAGGAGCTTTGACAAAAACACTCGGTTCGAGTCATTAGGACAAGGTAGAACCTATTTTCTCTTCGCATGCTTGTTATTTGTTTAGGCAATCGGTTGGAACATTAAAGGGCGTATCGCGCTCAGGTTTATTCAGAGGCTTGGTGCGAATGATCCTTAACCAATCCTATCACCAATAAGGAGAGAGGCTTTCCTACTTGGACCATCCATATTTAGGAGACTAAGGGACTGTACTCGCAATCTTTCAACAAATGACTGGAAGATCGGTGAAGTGGATACCTGATGGCGACCGGAGACATAGAGTATTCATTCTTATCTCCGGCTAGCAGACCTCAAAAAGTCTAAAGGAGTTGTATCTTACGAATTCAACAAGTTGAGACTGAAGGCGTATAGAAGCAGTTGTTGTTGAACACTTGTCTGAGGAACTATTATATGGGCCGATTGTAGCTTATGGAAATTCCACCTGGTACGTTTGAAAGCGGCGATATCCCAGTATCCCAGCATATTTTCTGATCAGACAGACACATGACTGAGACCTCTATGCTAGACAGCGACAGCAGAGCGGTAGATTAGGACACATAATTTTGGAGTGTTCTCAACCCCTCCTTTGGGACCATCGGCCATTCCTTGCCTTTCGGGCCTGATCATGAAGACTAACATATCACTAGAGGCATACTCACAGATTCCAGCCCCACGTAAAGTTTTATGTTCTTAGTCTCACAAGCTCGGACGGCATTCACAGATTGCGCATTGTGGAAAACTTCGATTTCAGGAGTGAGTCGCTGTGAAGGGTGGCACTGAGTCTCACTTAAATACTAAGTGCCTATTATACTCGAAATAGCAAGGCGAGTTGTTCGCGCCTCTAAATAACCAATGGCCAATAACACCGTCTTTTCCCAGGCTGGGGACGGCGGACGTCGGACATTGAAGCAAGTGGCACGCGGATTACTGTTGGGGCGCTGAACCGGTAACCCAAACACGGAAAACTAATAAAATTACTATGAAAAACAAAAGAATAGTAAAAACGGACCACCTGATCGTTGACGACTATGCAAACGAAAAAGGATCATGATCTGGAATGTCTGGACTCTTTGTAGGGAAGGTGCAGTATACGCACTGGCTGATGTATTGGAAATGTAAGGCAGATATTACGGCCTTACAGGAAGTGCTATAGATCTGGAGAATCGTCAAAATAACACTAAAGGGTGACGCACTGTACTATAGCTGCCATGTCCCGTGCCATGAATTTGGGTGTGTATTTGTGGTTAGTCTGAGAATCACCTTGTCCCTTGTTAACTCCGGTAGATGAGAGTCTATCGCAAATCCGCATAAAGGGCAAATTCTTCAACATCAATCTTATTTGTGCCCCACCCATAATATTGAAATCATTCAGGGATATGTGAATGCAAATATAGTGAAGGAAAATATTTGGTCCTGAGTCGGAAAATTTAGCTTCCACGTGATATCGTTCGACAAAAGCAAATACCATGATAGTTAGCAGCTCCAGATTTCACCATTAAAAATTCTCAAAGCCACATGGTTGTCCACAGATCAAGAAGCAAGGAAAAAAATTTATCACGTTGTAATAGAAGAGAGATATTCATCCAGCGTATTAGATGTACGATCGATCCGAGGAGCGAACAAGGATTTGGATCATTACTTTGTTGCTGGAAAGGTTCCATCCAAACGCCTGCACAAGACCATTCATTGGTGACTGCTTTTGCTGAACTCGTGAACGCTGAACCCACATGTTGTTGTATATAAAGTCAACTGAAGAGCGAAACACTGAAGGCAAAGTAGAACGCCAAGTTACTGTTGGGTTTATAATTTATTAAAACAACTCCCATTCATTGGTTGGTAGTATTTTTATAACGAGTTCATAGCTCTACAGTGAGATATGAGAAATAACTCACTGTACACTGAGCCATACGGAAGCGTCTCGCTGTCATTTCCGGTCTCAAAACCTACGCGTGTGTGTGTGTTTACCCATACTTTTGTCAAATCGACCTCGTTGCCTTCGTACGAATTTCGTACTACGCAAGCAAAGGACAAGAAAAATACTTTGTCTGAAGCAAAATGTAAATATAAAATGGATACGTTGTACAACGTGCACTCACTGATATCTCTCCTATTGTATTTCCACATCTCGTTGTCTTCGTGTTTTGTTATCTGTTTAACTCAGTTCTCAATTGTCCCATACAATGTAGTATTTTTAAACGAAGAGTTCAGTTCTTGCAATACTCTGTGGTTATTGGTGTGTCTCGAAAGCAGATATGAATGGTCTTGCGCAGACCATTGGTCTTGTGCTCGCCACCCGTTAGATCGTGGCGAGAAAAATACTTGCTGACACTGCACGGAAGCTGGTCATTGAAAAGCTGCATTCACAACAGATAACAACGGCATACTCCACTCGTCTGCCAACGTCTCAGTGGCAAACCATTGCCCACTCCATGGAAAATGGCGAGAGGTCGATATTTTGTTACCAGAAGACTCCGTAAAGAAATTCATGGTACGACGAAGAGTATCAAGAGGAAATGGAAAGACGTGAGTTTAATCGAATTGGATATACAGAAGTCAGAATGAAGACCGGAAATTTTATCAAAACATTTATACAGGCACATCCTCCTGCAGAAACAAAGAGGGAAATTTGGTAACTGGTGTAGATAAAGTGCTTGGGATATGGAAAGAACATGCTTCCCAGCCGACAATGACAGGGAAGAGGATGCCGCACATTCTCCTAGTCTGAATGAGGTCCAAGTAGCAGTGACCCGACAGAAAAACAACAATGCAGCAGGAGCCTATGGGTTGCCAGCTAAGCTATTTTAAACCGGTGACGACACGTTGATAAGTCGTATACATCAGCTCGTCTGCGTGATCTTGCTAGAAGAACGCATACCCGATGATTGGAACCTCAGAATACTATGTCCTATACACATGAAAGAAAATAATACAGTATAATACAGAATGCTCCAGCTATCGATAAGTAGGTCTCCTTCACATCACATACAAGACTCTCTTGAGCGTACTGTATGAAAGATTAAAATCTACATTCAATGAGGTAATTGGGCCCAATCAATGCGGCTTTGACCTGGTGAACCCTCCAAAGATACGACAATCGCACTGCGCCAAATCCTAGAAAAGAACCTAGCAGAATAGATGAACTCTGACCATATCTTCGTCGACTACAAAGACGCTTTCGGCAGCCCTATACCTCCAAAGGCATTTGAAGCCATGTCTGAGATTGGTGTCCTTGCAACATTAATAAGACTCTGCAGGATGACACTTGGTTATATACGTTTCTCAGTAAGAATGGGCAAGAATCTCTCTGCATCATTCAATATCAAACGAGATTTCAGTCAGGGAGACAGCTTATTAATGATCACTTGTACAAACGAGCTACCCTTGTTTTTATATCGTATGTGTCCGGTACTTGTGAAAGCAGACGAGATAGTTCTTGGAGCGTTTGAGAAAAGGTTAGATTGGGTTTGGTTCTTCAAGTTCCTACCATTGAACAATCCAGATAGATTTAAAAAGCGCAACAACTTAGAATGTTCACTTCCGCTACATTATACAGGTTCTCAAAGAAATGAGACCTTAGTTTTGGAATGGGCACAACCCCCTCTTTGTGACCATCTACCATTCATTGTCCTTCGGGACTGATGCAGTTTCCCTGGAATGTGTTCGGTAGTTCCTAGTCTCGCAAGCTCGTCCGCCTTTTAATTTCCTGGGATATGTCTGTTGCCCTGACCCAGAACAGATGAATTTTGAACGGTTCAGCCATCTCGTTGAGAGATCTGCGACAGTCGAGGGCGGTTTTTTGTTCAGAAATATGTTCTTCAGGGATTTAATGGCTGCCTGGCTGTCTGAGAAGATATTAATGCCAATCGTCGTTATGACATTATATTTTACCAATTCCTTAATTGCAAGAATCTCCGCTTGATACACACTGCAGTGCTCCGGTAACCATTTCGATATGACCAGTTTTAGTTTTTCAGAATACACTCCAAACTCCACCTGGTCGTCTAGTTTGGAACCATCCGTATAGAATTCTATGTAACTTCTATTACCAGGGAAATTGTAGTTCCAATCGGTTCTATCAGGAATAGTGGTACAGTACTTTTTATCAAAAAGCGGCTAAGGCAAGCCGCTTTGTCCGTAGCCGCCACATGACCAAGGAGAGAACTCCATTTTCTTTACAGCAGTGGTCGCAGCAATTTGTCTAGCCGCAATGTCCAGATGCATAAGATGTAGCATTAAATTCAGTCCATCAGATGGTGTAGTCCTCAGTGCGGCTGTGATGCACAAACAAGCCATCCTTTGATACGGTTGATTATTGAACAGTAGGTGGGTATTTGAAGCGCCGTCCACCAGACCACACCACCATATAGCATTAAAGGTCTAACAACTGCAGTATATACCCAATGCATGACGCGCGGTCTAAACCCCCAACTTTTGTCAATGGCTCTCTTGCAGGTGTATAGAGATGCCTTTCTTGCCTTTCCAAACATTCAGGTATTTTTCTCTTTCTGTAAATGGAACCTTCTCTCCTTCCAAGGAGACAAGTGCCACTGTAGGCAACTAGTATCTCCTACTGAAAAGAACTATTTCTGTCTTGCACGGATTTACGCCTAGCTTCTTCAAGTATAACTGCTACAAGTGCTGAGAAACTTTCCCCTTACCGCAATGGCCACGTCATCAGTATACGCGACCACTTTTGCACCATTTTCTTCCAGAGACAATAATATATTGCTAATGGCTATATTCCAAAGTAGAGGAGACAATACACCTCCTTAGGGTGTTCCTCTGCTGAGCCATCTTTTTAGATCCACACCACCTTCAATGCCAAGAAATGCTACAATTGTATATTCCTTGACAGCGATCGAACCCTCCATGTAGCCGACTAGGTCGTGAAGAGCTGTTTCAGTGGATTTGCCTTTACTATATTTATTCTGCTGCCGCGACAGCCAATCCCCAGGGATCTTTGCCCTAAGATATGTTTCTGTCAACTTCCCAAGAGCATAAAGGATGACAGACCAGTAGGACGAAAACCGTTCGCCTTGTGTGGTAAGGATTTCCTGCTTTCGGAATGAAAATAGCCTTGGTGCCCCTCCATCCCACCGGTATACATGACATGGTGATATAATAGAGTATATCTCGCTATCCCAAGTAACCAGTCTAGCAGACGCAGCATGCAATTCAACCGATATACATAATCAGGGCCTGGCGACTTAAAGGTGTCGAAACTTCTTATCCCACAAATAATTTTCGGCTGAGACACAATTTCCCTAATAACCTCCGACGAATGCATTCCAGTGACAACATCTTCTGGCGCCACTTCGTCCGTTGGAGAATTTCCCGCGAAATGGGTATCAACTAGTAGTTCTAGTATGTCCTCAATATACATTGTCCATACATTATCTGACTTCTGAATATTTCCCATCGTAATAGGTCTCGAGGCCTCCGTAGCGCAGAGGTTAGCATGTCCGCCTATGACGCTGACCACATGGAGTCGAATCCTGGCAAGACCATCAGAAAAAATTTTCAGCGGTGGTTTTCCCCTCCTAATGCTGGCAAAATTTTGAGGTACTTTGCCATGCAAAAATTCTCTCCAAAGAGGTGTCGTACTTCGGCACGCCGTTCGGACTCGGCTATAAAAAGGAGGCCCCTATTGAGCTTAAAACTTGAATCGGACTGCACTCATTGATATGTGAGAAGTTTGCCCCTGTTCCTTAGTGGAATGTTAATGGGCAAAATTTGCAATTTGCAATAGGTCTCGAGGACAGAATCTTTCTTAGCGTAGAGGCCTCAGGTCCTCCGCGATAAGCAGTTCACTCCTTTCATTGACATCCGAACTTAATGTGCATTAGCATCAGTTCCTACAATGATGCTCTTTTTCCCAGCGGCTTCAACTAGCAACTTAAGGCTTGAAGGCGGCATCTCCGAATCGTGCGCCATATATAGGGAAGCCAGCCAGTAATAACACATATTTATTTCAGGGCTGGCTACTACTCAATCCTCAGTTCTCAACGACGGAAGAAGAAAAACCTTTAGGCTACTCTTTGCAAGAATGCAGACTCTGTGTCCCCCATTCCCCGAAATCCAAGAAGTCCCGAGCCATTCCTCCACACCCATTCCAAGATAAGAACCACATCAAATTCCTCTGCTATCTTAAGTACCGCCGAAGCGGCCTTACAATGCTGAAGATTTATCTACAGAAACTCGAATATAGTCAGGATTCAAAACTTCCACCACTTTTGCGTTAGCCTCGTCTTCTAATTCCGCCAGGAGTTCATTCTCACAAGATTCGTTAGACCTTGTCATGATGATTTTCCGTACGCATCCAGGGGCAGGTGAGAAAGCAGTGGGACCACTCTTCCTCAGGACACTTGACACTTGCTGTCGAAGTACTTTTTGAGTTCCGTCCTTCCCCACTGGCGTATACCTTGAGCCCAGTCCAAACGGATGACCCACCTACACAGGGCTTGTCGGGTCCCGTTTCGATGCCTTCCCCTCCAGTTTCGATCGTGGCAGGGGGATTTTTAGTCTCCTGCAATCCGCCAGACTTAAACGATTTGGTCGATAGTTCGTCCGGCAAGTGTTCAGCAAGTGCTGAGTTGTCTCCTGATTCCCCAGCCCATCCGCTTCTATAAATTTTCTGTAGGATACTGCGAGACAGCCGGAGTTATGGAATACTGCATGTCTCCGGTCACCATCAGCCTCATCCAATCTACTAATCTTCCAGTCGGTGGTTGAATGATTGGGATTACATTCTCTTAGTCTCCCAAGTACGGATTTAGGATCTGAGAGAATGCTTGGAATCCAAGCGTGCGCCTATGTTCGAGAAGGAATATCTACCTAATTAACTTAATCCAGAGTCCATTTAAGCTTACTCTGGGGCTCTGGATCTTTTTATTGAAATTCTATTTTGCATTGAATTACACCATGCGATTGATAGCAAGTAAAAAGGCATTAAGTTCGGCCGGGTCGACCTTTTGATATCCACCTCCACCTCGGATATATTAACCACCAACGTCATAATACTATGAAAAATGCAAAATGCATCATTTATGAACCCATAGCAGCTATATTTACACAGAAAAAAAAAAATAAGTCGTTTCACATAAAGGAAATTTTGGACAAGTAAACTTCATTTGTGAAAAATGTCGTTTGCAATAAATTCTTTAAAGAATTTGTGACAAATACAAAGTTTTTTTACACTGACAATGATGATTTATTCTTGATATATACAACATGTTATTCTGGGTTTCAACCTATTTTTATACCCTCCACCGTAGGATGGGTGTATACTAATTTCGTCATTCTGTTTGTAACTCCTCGAAATATTCATCTGAGAACCCACAAAGTATATATATCCTTGATCGTTATGACATTTTAAGTGGATCAGCCATGTCCGTCCGTCTGTATGTCGAAAGCACGCCAACTTTCGCAGGAGTAAAGCTAGCCGCTTGAAATTTGGCATAAATACTTCTTATTAGTGTACGTCGGAAAGCACGATAACTTTTTAAGGAGTGAAGCCAGCCGCTTGAAATGTGGCACAAATACTTCTTATTAGTGTGAGTCGATTGGGATTGTAAATGGGCTATATCGGTCCATGTTTTTATATAGCTGCCATATAAATCGACCTTGGATCTTCTTGTGCCACTATAGGGCATAATACTTATCCGATTTGGTTGAAATTTTGCAATTTTGAGTATGATTGAAATCGGTCCATAACCTGATATAGCTGTCATATAAACCGATCTGGGGTCTTTACTTCTTGAGCGTCTAAAGGGCGTAATTATTATCCGATTTGGCTGAAACTTTGCACGACGTGTTTTGGCTTCCAACAAATGTGCTAAGTCTGGTCTAAATCGGTCCATAACCTGATATAGCTGCCATATAAACCGATCTTGAATCTTGACTTCTTGAGCCACTAGATGGCGCAATACTTATCCGATTTGGCTGAAATGACGTGTTTTGTTAAAACTTTTAATAACTGTGCCAAAATTGGTTCAAATTGATCAATAACCTGATATAGCTGCCATATAAACCGATCTGGGATCTAAACTTCTTGAGCCTCCAGAGGGTAATTATTATCCGATTTGGCTGAAATTTTGTACAACGGCTTTTCCCATTTTTTTCATCATACCTGTCAAATATGGACCGAATCGGTCTATAGCCTGATACAGCTCCCATATAAACCGATCTCTCTATTTTACTTCTTGAGCCCCTAAAGGGCGCAATTCTTACTCGAATTAGCTGACATTTTACATAATGACTTCTACTATGGACTTCAACATTCAATTCAATTATGGTCCGAATCGGACTACAACTTGATAAAGCTCCAATATTATAGCAATTCTTTTCTTTTGCCCTTTGTTTGCCTAAAAAGAGATATCGGGAAAAGAACTCGACAAATGCGATCTATGGTGAAGGGTATATAAGATTCGGCCAGGCCGGACTTAGCACGCTCTTACTAGTTCTTCACTTATAAATTAATCTAACGTCATGCATATGTCATTTATATTCCTTCTATTGGTATGACCTGCTCCCATCCTCTATCCAAGTCTCATAGCTGCAGTTGCAATAATACCTGTTGTATTATTCTAACGTTGCAGTCCACCAAACCACTGCCTCATAAATAAGTATTGGTCTTATCACGCTCCTGTAGAGCCAGTGGACTATCCTCGGATTCAGGCCCAATTTCGATCCTACGGCCGGTCGACCTGGTGCCCTTCACCTGTGAGCCTTCTCAGTAAGCTCCTGAATTTGACACTTCCAATTCAGTTTCCTGTCCAAGACCACACCTAAGTATTTGACTTTATCAGATATCGAAATTGTTCTGCTGAGGAAATGTAGTGCTTTAAATTCCTTAGTCACCACCCGTAATAGGTTATTTATGGTGGTCCCCCTCGATGTCTATGCGTTATGCCAGTGTGAACGTTTTGGCATCGAAGGATTTTTCTATTTTATGCACAACCTCGTGCGGGACAGTGTTTACCGACCATCCCTTGACATAGGCATGCTGCTCTTACTCCAGCAGTTCGCTGGATATCCCACTCTTTATCATGGTATTTACGTTACGTTTCATGTTTTTGAGTAGAAAGGACGTTAGTCTTATAGATCTGAAGGTTTTTGGTGTCGCATAAATTGCTTTGGCTGGCTGGCTATAAGTACCACCCTTGCTTTCTTTCCTAATATATGAAAATGCAAGGCAAGGCACGATGTGAAAATAGTTGCAAGATGGGGCGCAAGATAGTGGCCTCCTTCTGTAGTAACGCAGGAAGTATCCCATCAGGTCCTGGTGACTTTGTTCGTCTACTAACAATTCGTTTCGGATATGGATTTTGGAGAGAAACTCCTTCATCTTGCGGGCGTCGTTAACGCTATCGAACTGTTCGCAGAAAAGCCGGAAGGCATGTTTTGCCACCCTGATAGTCTTATTGTCTTGGAGGAAACACTAGAATTACTCGTTGATACACATTTCCCGGGAAATTCTCCAACGGACCAAGTGCCGCCAGAAGAGGTTGTCAATGGTATGCATTCGTCGGAGGTCATGAGGAAAATTGTGTCTCATCCGAAAATCCTTTGGGCGATAAGAAGTTTCGACTCCTTTAAGTCGCCAGGCCCTGATGATGTATCACCGGTTGAATTACAAGCTGTGTCTCATAGACTGGTTCCTTGGCTTAGGGAGATATACTCCGCTTGTATCAGAATGTCATATGTACCTGTGGGATGAAGGGACACGAAAGTCATTTTCACTCCGAAAGCAGGAAAACCCTACCATACGAAGACGAAAGATTTTCGTGCTATTAGTCTGTTATCCTTTATGCTGATGACTCTTGAGAGGATGATAGAAACTTATCTATGGGCAAAGATCCCCAGAGATCGCCAGTCGCTGCAGCAGCATACATATAGTAAAGCCAAATTCACTGAAACAGCACAACATATAGAGGGTTCTCTCGCTGTCAAGAAATATACAATGATAGCATTTCTTGACATTGAAGGTGCTTTCAATACTGTAAAACCGACGTCAATCATGAAGGAGATGGAGTTTCTAGGCATCAACTCTACCGCAAGAAAGTTAGTTATTAATTTAATTACTAAAAGACCACACGGCAGGCTTGGGGTCTGTGTATCAAACACGATGAGTCAGCAGAGGAACTTATCAAGGAGGTGTTCTGTCTCCTCTACTTTGGAATACAGCCATTAAAAATGTATTATTGTCTCTGGAAGAAAAATGCGTAAAAGTGGTCGAGTATGCTGATGACGTGGCAATTGCGGTTGGGTGAAATTTTCCCAGCTCTCTAAGAGATATATTTCAGCTAGCTTTAAGTACAACAACAAGGTGGGCTACCGAAAGTGGTCTAGGTACAAATCCATGCAAGGCAGACTTAGTTCTTTTCGGCAGGAGATACAAGTTGCCTACAGTGGAATATGTCTCCTTGGAAGGAGATAATGTTCCATTTACAGAAAGCGCAAAATACCATGTGGTGGCTACGGGCACTGTGTTATCCTTTTTACAATATCCGATGTTCAAGGCAGTGTGGTTTACACCCTACCTGAGCCGGTTTTTGATAAAAAGTACTGTACCACTATTCCTGATAGAACTGATTGAAACTACGATATCCCTGGTAGCAGACTTCTATGCGGATGGTTCCAAACTAGACGACCAAATGTTCTTTGGGGTGTACTCTATAGATCTAGAACTGGTCATATCGAAAAGGTTACCCGACCACTGCAGTGTGTATCAAGCGGAGATCCTTGCAATTAAGGAAGTGGTGGAATGGCTAAGATATAATGTCATTACAATGATTGACATAAATATCTTCTCAGACAGTCAGGCAGTCATTAAATCGCTGGAGAACGTATATCTGAACACAAAAACCGACCTCGGATGTGAACATTCGCAAGTTATTGCCTCTTTAAAGCGATCTGGATGGTTCAACGGTAGGAACTAGAAGGCATCTTCCTTCTTCTATATCTTCTGGTATCACAATGGACGAAAACGCCTAAATGAATGCCACTTTAACCTACCTACCCTAGCCTAGAGACCTCAGATGTTTCCTCCAAAATTCTAACCAGGATATGTCCTGAGCCTTTCTCAGCTTGCCTTAGTATTTACTTAGCTCAGCCTAGTCGACGTCCCAATCGTGTTGTGCTCTTGTGGCTCTCGCTCTGTTGAAGAGTTTTCTGCAGTCCTTCTTTAGACCAACCAGTTGTGGGTTCTACCATGGCGGTCGATGTTTGCGCCGTGGCTTTGCAATAGGACATGCAACTCCAAGAGAGTCATACAGGGCCTTCGTGATCTAATTGACCATTATGTCTATATCCTCCGCAGCCTCCATTTCCTTTTCGAGTCTAGAAGGGATAGTCGTGCAGAATTTGTGCTGAAATTTATCCCAATACGCCTTTATTTTGTTTAGCAGCTGTACCACTTCTGCAGTATTGTCTCCAAGCTAAAACAAAAATGTCGATGATCAGAGAAGCTGTGGTCATCCAAACATCCCATTCACAAATCCTTCCGCTCAGATCTTCCTATACAAAAGTAATATCTAGTACCACCTGCTTTTTCCTGGTAATAAAGGTCGGTTTATTCCCTTTATTACAAATGGCCAGATTGCAACATATATTATATTCGATAAGCAACTTACCCTCTTCGCTTGTATTAGCATCACTTTTCACAATGAGAACCACTCTTCCTCATGGCTCCGGACACTTGCGATGTGGACGATTCCTCCTTAGATGTTTCACTAGCTGCTGCTGTCGATGTACCTTCCGTCCTTCCCCGCTGGCGCACACCTTGAGGCCAATCCAAACGGATGGCTCACCCACATAGGCCTTGTCGGGTCCCGTTTCGACGCCTGCATTTCGTGTTCCGATAGTGGCAGGGGTAGTTCCAGTCTTCTGCAATCCTCCAGACATGCGGTCGATAGTTCCTCAGACAAATGTACAGCAACAACAGTGGCCAATCTTCTTAAGGGCGTAACGATACAACTCAATTGAGCGTTTATCCCCGAAGGCAATTGGTTTGTATCGGCCCCGATACCAACCTGCATCGTCGCAAACTGGAGGAGACCCAGGTAATTCCTTAAGGATATCGGTGTATACAGATGACAGTCCATTCACTATCCCACTCCGATTGTTCCTAGGCAGCCGTGTTCTTCTGCCTTGTCAACAACTACCATCACCAAGCTGAAGGAACCGTATTACAATTGTTTGCCTTAGTTATTGTGGGCATAGGATGTACCGAAGGTTACCGCAGTATTTTGAATGTCGTGGTGTCGTTTTCGATTCTAGCCGTGTAGTCTTTGGTGAAGGCCTTTCAGCGAATCTCCGAACCCAATTAAGGGAGTCTCTCTCTTTATCGGTGAGTCTTAGGATCATTCGCACCAAGCCTCTCAAAAAACCCGAGAGCGATTAACTTTTTATTTTTACAACCTCTTAAAGAGCGTATTTATTTGCCAGAGAAGGCCGATGGCCTAGGCATATTATAATCACGCGAAGATAAAATAGGTTCGACCTTGTCCTTAAGACTCGAACCGGGTGTCTTCGTCTAAAGCCGCTGCTGACCAGTCATCTGTCGGCTAGTGGAGCCTGGCGCAACTGCTCTACCGGTCGTGGTCTCAGTAGCAGACAACATGCTAGGGCCTGATACCACAACCGCAGTTGTTGGGTCTTTGGAGTTTATTTTAAGCCTTCTCTGGGGCTCTAGATCTGCGGCTCTACTGGAAACAGACGCAGATCATCAACCGCCTAAGAGATAACACTATCGTAGGTATTCTTGAGTGATTTAAAAATGTTCTCCGAAAATGACTAAATATTACGAGGTACAGAAAATGCAAACCTCCAATGTGTACATGCAGGGCAGTCTCCACCGACCATCCCTTGACATAGACATGCTGTTTGTATTTGAGCTGGTCGCTGTATGTCCTATTATAGACCTTTGGTGTCGCATAGCTTGCCTTGCCGGGCTTGGACATAAATACCACCCTTGCCTCCTGCCAGGCTTTCGGAATATATTCAAGTTCTAGGAAAGTCAGCCTAGAAGACATGCCGTTTTGACAAATACTACCGATGAATTTGGTGGTATCAAACGAAATCTCGATTTAGGAATCCAGTCAATTAATATTACAAAGCAAACACATTTTCTCTGCCTAACTTTACAAAAAGTATTTTTTATTTTCCTATTAACGGATACAGAGTATCCTACGGTTTGCAGCCGGACAATTTCCAATTGTCCGAATTTATTCAAGACTTAATAAGTTTAGCCCAAAATATGTATATTAATTCCTGTTGGTCTTTGTCGGTAGCTTGATTTAAAAACGCCTCACTTCTCTTTCTTTAATAACTTGGGAAACAATATTTTCCGTTGCATTTTTGGAAAACCCCCCGGAAGTTTTTGTTCCTAAGTAGTGATCATGTACCCAAACATAAACCCCAAACTCGTGTTGCAGGAGAAAATTTCAAAAGCCTTCCATCATTTGTTTAACTGCATATGCAAAGATAATAAGTTTCAATTAACTTATTATCATTTTCGTGATTAAAGCAGTTTCAATCAAAAAATTAATTGGATCAATTAGTTTCGTGATTGACACCGATTTTTATTTTTTCCTATGTACTTTAAAGCTGCATTAAGTTTTGGGAATAGTGGAGTTAATTTATTTTACGTACAGGGTTTTTTTTTTTGGGGACGCTACAAAAGTAGACTGATATGGCAGACCGGCGTGATTGGACCGAACTTATTCCGTGATGATCAAGACCGGTACGTTACTGTGAATGGGACTCGCTACCGTTCAATGACAACAGTATACATTTGGCCCCAATTAGATTGTATGGACTCAGGGGACATGCGGTTCCAACAGGGTGTTGACACAAGCCACACACCGAATATCACAATCAATTTATTGCAAACAAAGTTTGCAGAACGTGTTACTTCACGGAATTGTCCCGTCGATTGGCCACCTCAGTCGTGAAATTTGACGCCATAAGGCTAATCCCTGTGTGGCTATGTCAAGTCTATGTTCTATGCTAACAAGCCAATCACGATTGATGACAATTAGGTTGGGTTAGGTTTAAGTGGCAGTCTGCCATCGGTCTCACTTAGACGTTTTCGCCCATTGTGATACCACAGGAACAGAAGAAGGTAGATGCCTTCTAGTTCCTACCGTTGAACCATTCAGATCGCTTCAGCGTGTCAGCATGTTTTAGACAGGGACCTGTCATGGCGGACACTATGACTGAGACGTTTGTTCTAACCCACATAGTTTTGGAATGCTCACGGCCCATGTTTGTGACCATCCGTCATTCGTTGTTCTTCGGGACTGGTTCTGAAAACTTAGCTTACATGTCGCTAGAGGCATACCCACAGATTTCAGTATCCCTGGAATGTGTACGGTAGTTCTTAGTCTCGCAAGCTCGTTCGCTTTACAATTCCCTGGGATATCCATGTGGCCCGGCACCCAGTACAGGTGAATTTTGGACGGTTCAGCTATCTCGTTGAGAGATCTGCGACAGTCAAAGGTGGTTTTTGTGTTCAGAGATACGTTCTCCAGGGATTTAATGGCTGCCTGGCTGTCTGAGAAGATATTTATGCCAATTGTCGCAATGACATTATATCATAGCCATTCCACCACTTCCTTAATTGCACACTACAGTGGTCGGGTAACCTTTTCAATATGACAGTACACCCCAAAGCCCACCTGGTTGTCTAGTTTGGAACCATCCGTATAGAAGTCTATATAACTTCGATTACCAGGGATATTGTAGTTCCAATCGGTTCTATCAGGAATAGCGGTAAAGTTCAAAAAGCGGCTCAGGATGGGGGTAATCCACACTGCTTTGAACATCGGACATTGTATGAAGGATAACACAGTGTCCGTAGCCGCCACATGACCAAAGAGAATGCTCCTTTAGGCTCACGGCAGTGGTGGCAGCAATTTGTCTAGCTACAATGTCTAGAGGCAAACAAGATCAGGTTGACTATTTAACAGTAGGTGGACATTTGAAGCACCGTCCACCAGATTACAACATTATATAGCATTATAGGTCTGACAACTGCAGCATATACCCAATGCATGACGCGCCGTCTAAACCCCCAACTTTTGCCAATTACAGGTGTATAGGGCAAGAGATGCCTTTCTTGCCCTTTCCAAAATGTTGTATTTGAAGTTCAACTTCCTGTCTAGCAAAACATCAAGATATTTTGCGCTTTCTGTAAATGGAACATTCACTCCTCCCAAGGAGGCAGGTGCCACAGGCAGCTTGTGTCTCCTGCTGAAAAGAACTATCTCCGTCTTTCGCGTATTTACACCAAGACCACTTTCGGTAGCCCACTTTGCTGTTGCACGTAGAGCTTTCTGTAGTATATCTCTTAGAGTGCTGGAAAACTTTCCCCTAACCGCAATTGTCACGTCATCAGCATACGCGACAACTTTTACACCTTTTTCTTCCATAGACAATAATATATTGTTAATGGCTGTATTCGAAACTAGAGGAGTCACTACAGATCCCAAGCCTGCTGTAATGCATCTTTTAGTAAGTTTTTAATAAACTAACGGTAGAGTTGATGCCTAGAAACTGCAACTCCTTCATGATTGACGTCGGTTTTACATTATTGAATGCACCTTCAATGTCAAGAAATGCTACCATTGTATATTCCTTGACAGCGAGAGAACACTCTTTGTAGCCGACTAGGTCGTGAAGGGCTGTTTCAGTGGATTAGCCTTTACTATATGCATGCTGCTGACGCGACTGTCGATCTCCTGGGATCTTTGACCAAAGATATGTTTCTATCAACCTCTCAAGGATCTTCAGCATAAAGGATGACAGACTAATAGCACGAAAATCTTTCGCCTTCATGTGAAAAGGTTTTCTTGTTTTCGAAGAAAAAAAGGCCTACGTGTCTGTCCATCCCACAGGAAAATATGACATTATGATACAAGCAGAGTATATCTCCCTAAGCCGAGGAACCAGTCAATACATAGCTTGTAATTCAACCGATGATAAATCATCAGGTCCTGGCGACTTAAGGAGTCGAAACTTCTTATCGCCCAAAGGATTTTCGGCTCAGACACAATTTCTCTAATAACCTCCGACGAATGCATTCCAGTGTCAACCTCCTCTGGCGCCGCGTTGTCCGTTGGAGAATTCCCCGGGAAATGTGTACCAATGAGTAATTCTAGTGTTTCTTCTCTAGTCATTGTCGATACATTATCTGACGTCTGAATATATCCCACCGTGATAGGTTTCGAGGACAAAATCTTCCTAAGCTTAGAGGCCCAGATGTATTCTCCACGGAGCTACAGAATTCTACCCAGGATTTGTTCTGAGCCTTTCTCAGCACGGATTTATAATTTCTTTACTCAGCCTTATAGATATCAAAATCGTGTGGTGCTCTTGTGGCTTTGCTCGGTCGAGGAGTTGTCTGAGGTCCTTCCTTAGACCAACCAGCTGTTTGTCGGTCGCTGTTTGCCCTTGGCTTGGCACTAGGACATGGTGACACAAGCGAGTCTTTCAGGGCCTTGTACCGAAATGAATCCCTATCCGCCTTTCCTTTGATTAGCCGAGGGACTACTTCTGCAGTATTGTCTCCAAGGCTGAAATTAATATAACAATGATCAGAGTAGTTGGGTCATCCAACACTCCCCAGTCGCATATTCTTGCGCTTATATCTTCCGATACAAAGGTAAAATCTAGTACCTCATGCCTGTTCCTGGTAATAATGGACGGTTTATTCCCTTTATTACCAAACGCCAGATTGCACCTTATAATATACTAGCTGAGCCCACTCCGCTCTGATGCGCCCGATAATGTTTTGTTGGAGAGGAGTACTCTTAATTTGGAAATTTCTGCCTAATTTCAGTTGAAAAGGTATTCGAATTTTTCTGCCGATTTTTCTACACTTAAATACCTCTTATTTAAACCCGACATTGCAATGGTCACTAAAAGTACTTCTTGGGGCGTGGTGGACCCCCAGAGACTTGGTCCCAAAAGTGAAAGTTAATTTTGTGCTCTACTCCCAAAGACTTTTCATTTCAAATCCATATTGCTATGGTCGGTAAATATGTCCGATTTGATGGTTGTTTTGTGGGTGGGGTGACCCACGAAATTCTTTGTCCCACAATTGGATATCAGATACGTTTTCTATTCTTAAATACCTTTAATTTAATTCTTATGTTGCAGTGATTGGTAAATAAATCCGTGTGCCGGGTTTTGGGGGTGGGCGGTCCTTCTAGGCACCCCACCCCAGATTTGGTATGGTGGTGGTATTTTGCCTATCGATGAGCTAAAAATAATTGCAACCTCAATGTTAATTTTCGGGGTATGGCGGCCTATATTTATTTGTGTCCCCACACATTAATTAAATCACACAATGTCTTGTTAGGTCATTATAATTGATCGACTGTTTTGGGGTGAGGTGGTCCGCTATATATATGAGCAGAATAAAGATATCAGATTCGCAGTCCATAACCTTATACCTTTAATTTAAACCCATATTGTCATGATTGGTGTATACATCCGTTTGGTGGAGGGCGTTTATATGAGGGTGTGCGCCACATCCCATCTGCCACTTGAGCACAAATTTGGATGAAGCACTCTACTCAAAAAAATTCGATCACTTAATTTCCCATCGTCCCATAACCTATTGGACTTAAAGTACCACCTAGATTTTTGGACACAAAGTTTAATATCATATTCGTTGTCTACTCCCGAATACCTTTCATTGATATGTACGTCCAATATGTCTATTTGGAGCAGTGTTTGGGGTTGGGTGACCCCTTGGATACTTCAACCCAAGTTTTTATACCATATTCGTATTTTGTTCTCCAATGTCTTTCATTCAATACCCATGTTGTCCGTATCGGTCCACTTTTGATTTTGGGTGGCGTTTTTTCCAATACCAACAAATTATATAGCCTTTACCTCCTCCCTGACTATATTCGTAATCTACTCTCGAATACCTTTCATTCGAGCCCCATATTGTCATTATCGCCAATAGACCTACTTTAGGGGGTTTTGGGGTCGGAGCGGCCCCCAGTTAAATGGACTCAAATTTTTATATATAATTCGTACTCTACTCTTGAATACCTTTCATTTAAGTCCCATACTGTTCCGATCGGTCCATTTTTTTTTGTGGTATTTTTAAGGTGTGCGAGGGTGTCGCAAGGCAGGGTGGTTCGGGATGAAAGTACTCATTGCGATCTGGAGTAAGTATGAGTGTCATGGGAATGGCAAAAATAGTAATAATAGGTCCGTTCGTCGGTTTCAGCAAATTTATTTGTGTATCAAATTTGAAACTTTTTTTGTTTGGGATTCCAGATAAAATTGTCATTTTGTTATACCTTCCACCATAGGATTGGGGTATACTAATTTCGTCATTCTGTTTGTAACACCACGAAATATGCGTCTAAGACCCCATAAAGTATTCTTGATCGTCATAACATTTTAAGTCGATCTAGCCATGTCCGTCCGTCTGTCTGTCAAGAGCCCTTCGAAGGAGTAAAGCTAGGCGCTTGAAATTTTGCATAAATACTTTCTATTATTAGTGTAGGTCGGTTGGGATTGTAAGTGGGCCAAATCGGTCCCTATTTTGATATAGCTGCCATATAAACCGATCTTGGGTCTTGATTTCTCGAAATTCTCGTCCGATTTGACTGAAATTTTGCACGTGGTGTTTTGGTTTTACTTCCAACAACTGTGCTAAGTATGGTTGGTATAGCTGCCATATAAACCGATCTTGGATCTTGACTTCTTGAGCCGCTGTAGTGGATAACTGTTTGACAAAGAATGGAAAGAACCCAGCCATGACGGCGAGCTGACAATTGCAAAGCTAGAGGTGCATGTTTCCAATTCTAGGCCATACAAATTAATATATCGTGATATAAGGTTCTCAAGGCACGGGATATATGCCCGGGGCCAGGACGTTCATTCCACCCCTACATTATTCAGGAACCATGGGTGTGTGGAGGAAAGGGGAATGGTAGACACAGAGCCTTTATACTTGCAAAGAGTAGAATAAATGTTTTTCTTCTTCCGTCGCTAAGCAACTTAGTGAGCCAAAGCTCTCAAAATTGGGATACAAGTACACCCTGACCACAAGGTTATTCAAATCGTACATTTGGATACTAAAACGTACAATTTGGTAAATTTTTTACGAATTAAGCTAAAGTATCTTAATTTAGTTGCTTCTTGGCAGTAACAGAGTATTGCACGGTCAACTGATTTGATTTTAATTCGTACATTTTTTACAGAAGTGGACAGATTTCTGAAATTTTATACTCAATTATTAAAAAACTTCATAATCTTATAAACTGGGCGACGACCTACGTTTTGGAAGTCCTATACTAAAAGGGGGGTATCAAAAACGGGGATAGCGAAGCGGACCACCGGGATGCTAGTTTATATATAAGACTAGCATACGCCCGGTCGCTTCGCTGCCCCCAATGGTACAGCCAATGTCAAGGTGCAACTGTATCGCAATTTTAAGAGCTTTAAGGCCTGGTTATGCTCTCGAAAACATACCGTAAATGTAGAAAACGTGTCATCTGTTTTGATTTGCACATGCAAACGATTACCGAATGTCTGTCGACCGTAACCGAAAGTAGAATTCAGTAAAAACAAAATTTTACGTTCCGTTTTCGTGTCAGGTGATTTAATTTTAAGTTTGAAGAACTTGATTTCTTTGTGGATTTTTTTACAATTTATTATTAATGGATAGCCCACCATAAAAAGGTGGCCAGTCTGACCTGTTGTGAAAAGTAAATGAAAATGTGAGAAATAAGTGATAACAAGAAAAAAATAGGGGGTAAGCGCCAATACGTCGCTGTCGTAATTCTTGTTAGCACTATGTGAAACTGGGGTCTATTCACGGATTCCACACAATTCGAGTCCCCGTCTCCTGAAGGGAACAGAAGGCAATCTTGGTCATATTTTGTCTTCCCGTACGGCTCAGAGAGACTGTCGACCCATCTCCTAATTTTAAATGTCCCCTCTATATTTAAGAGGAACGTTTCAACATTTCGCATCACTGCATGGAGGACCGTTTTCTCCGACCTGCCGTTGGGTTATGCCTGAAATTCTCCGACGTCAGACCCTCCCTCACCTTCAAATCTTTTTCGTTAAAAAAATAGCTTTGTTTAAAATGTCAAATTCTACTTTTCGTAATAAGCATAATTGTCTCTTTACATTTGTTCTACATTAACACTACATTTACGAGAGCATAACCAGGTCTTTAGCCTTATTCGTAAGGAAAGTAACATTTTGTAAGTTTTATGTCTCAAATGTACCAATTTCAAAAACCTTTTGTCGCCAGATATTTACGGTCAAGGTGTAACTGTTGCGCATTTAGTGCAACCCAGAGTTGTACTAAATGTACCTTTATTACATTTTCCTTACATCTTTTTCTACCCTATTGTTTAATATACCATTTGTGCCATTGTAATTGCAAATTGCAAATTTTACCCATGAACATTCCACTAAGGAACAGGGGCAAACTTCTCACATATCAATGGGTGCAGTCCGATTCAAGTTTAAGCTCAATGATAAGGGGCTTCCTTTTTATAGCCGAGTCCAAACGGCGTGCCGCAGTGCGACACTTCTTTGGTGAGAAGTTTTACATGGCATAGTACCTCACAAATGTTGCCAGCATTAGGAGAGGAAAACCACCGCTGAAAATTTTTTTTCTGATGGTCTCGTCAGGATTCGAACCCAGGCGTTCAGCGTCATAGGCGGACATGCTAACCACTGCGCTACGGTGGCCCCATTGTGTGTGTGTGCCATTGTGGACAAAGATAAATCATATTGTCCGGTTCTGTACTATTTATTACCTAAATGTACGAATGGCTTCAAGGGCCGTGCGTTGGTATATTGTATTTGAATCGTATTAATAGCGAAAACGCATCTATGATACAATTGCCACATTAACCACACTCGACAACCCAGACTATTAGCTGTACTTTTCCCAATGCATTTATTTTTGTGTAATGACAGAAATTCTTTCTGTGACAAATTACACTTCTTCCGAACTACACAGATGGAGCTACTGTCCGCATTGTACATAGTTAATCCATTTCTAAAATTTTTAGTAATTTTTTCAGTACTTAAATGTCCAAATTTCTAAAATCCCATGTAGTTATCCAATTACTATTGCCATGGGTTAGGTGGAAAAGAGGGCGCAGATATTAATCTGCCCCACGCCACTATAGACATACACCTAAGCCAGTAATCGGCTTGTTGTGCGCTTTAAAAACTAAAAAATAACCTCAAAAATAAAAATTTTAAGTTAGGAATTTCTTCCTACTTACAAAATCCTTAATTGTTTTCCATACCGCTCCCTTAAGTTGGTTCATGTCTGGTAACGTGTCCCCACCTAAGTACCGGTGTCTCTTAGCTGCGAAAGCCAGTCAATGACATAGGAAATGCTCCAACGTCGCATCTTCTTCCCCACATGCCATCACTTGCATCATAGATTTTGCATAAGTGAGCTCGTAGTCATATGTCTCCCGTCATGACACCAAAAGCTATACTGACCTCCTTCTTACTCCCTTTCAGTAATAGCCTAGCCCTCTCACGGCACTGCTGCCTGCGGCACAGCGTTGGACTGAAATATCACATTCAGAAGTACTCTTCTGAATGTGATACTTCTAATTAGGTTTCCTATCCAAGATCACTCCTAAGTATTTGACCTAGTCAGATATCGGTATCGTCTTATTGAGGAAACGTGGTGCGTTAAATGAAATTGCTGCTGAGTCTAGCTCAGTCATATGCCATATGAAAGACCCTTCTGCATAGCTGATTAAGATCCCTACCCTAAGAAGTATTATAACATCGTCTGCATAGCAGACGGGTTCAAATCTCTTCTCAGTCAGCATCCGTAATACGTTATTTATAGTGGCCACCCAAAGGAGCGACGATAAAATGCCCCCATGTGGCGTGCCCTGTGCTACTTTCTCCCTTTTATTTATGTCATGGGACCCGCAATTTATCAACCTGTTCCTAAGCATATGGTTTATCCAGTCTCTAAGGAACCGGTCCACTCGGTACTATGGATTGGATCAGTGTGTTGGTCCGCACGTTGTTAAAAGCCCCCTCGATGTCAATGCAAACCTCCAATGTGTACGTCTTGGCATTGAAGGACTCTTCTATTTTATGCACAATCTGATTCAAGGCAGTCTCCCCTGATCTTCCCTTGATATAGGCATGCTGTTCGTATTCAAGCAGTTCGCTGGATGTCATACTCTTGATCATGGTATCCACAATACGTTCCATGGTTTTTAGTAGAAAGGAAGTAAGGCTTATAGGCCAGTAGGCCTTTGGTGTCGTATAACTTGCCTTGCCTGGCTTGGGTATAAACACTACCCTTGCCTCTTTCCAGACTTTCGGAGTACATGCAAGTCCTATGCACGCTGTGAAAATAGTTGCCAGATGAGGCGCCAGATAGTCGGCCTCCTTTTGTAGTAACGCCGAAAATATTCCATAAGGTCCTGGTGACTTAAATGGTTTGAAGCTCCTCAAGGCTTCCTTCACCATACATTCAGTTCTGATAAACCTCCAATATTATTATTTCAAGATTCCGGTGTATCCGTGTATCCGTTGTTTCTGCTCTCACTCTCATGTCGTCTACTAACGTTTCAGTTTAGACATGGGTTTTTAAGAGAAACTTTTTCATCTTGGCGGCGTCATTAACGATATCGACCTGTTCGCTGAAAAGCTTCCAGCAGGCACGTTTTGTATTCCTTGAATCGTGTGTAATTATATTCCTTGAGCCGCGTGTAATAAACATCCCAATATTTTCTCTCTTAAAAAGTCTGTGGACATCTTTCCCACTGATGCGAGTCTCCCCGGTCATCCAGTGTTTTTCTTGGGCTGATTTCCTTTCCCGAAGAGTACAACTAGCTTCGAAAGACTCCACCAGTGCAGTCGTAATCCTGTTGATATTGTCGTCAATATCTTCTATGCTTCGACAATCTAAATTATCATGCCGAAGTCTTCTTCTGCGTAGTCTTCTGAATTTTGAGCAGTTGGTTTTCAACTTATTACGGAAGTTTTTCGCATTCGGCGCTGGCCGTGCTATTGTAAACCTAATGTAGCGATGGTCTGAGAAAGAATGCTCCATGGAGACACCCCAATTCCTCACCTCATCGATTAGATTTTCCGAACATATTGTCACATCTAAAATCACCTCCCTAATCCTATTAATAGAGAGAACGGTGTTACCAATATTAAGTGTTATTAGGTCGTTAGTATTCAAGAATCCTACCAGGGTTTGGCCCTGCTTAGTTATGTTGGTACTACCCCACGAAATATGGTGAGAGTTTGCATCGCACCTTATTAGTACATCATTTCCTGCCCGTTTTGCTTTTCTTACCAACCGTTGCAGATCCGACACAGGGGGCGATGTCGGAGAGAAGAAAGGCAGAAAGAGTGGTGCCAGGTATGCTCCACCGTCTCCATGTCTCATCACTGTTGCATCCGACGTTAACAACTCTGGGGAAATAATAATTTGCATTTTTACGACAAATAACGTAAGTCCTCGGCCGAGTAGCAGTGTTAGCATAGAATAATTGGTAGTTGATATAGTATAGTGATATAGATATAGTTCAGTCCAGAAACTTTGTTCCGGTTCGTTCATGGCTCCTGAATTAAGGCAATATGAATCATGCCCTTGCTGATTTTCTCCATCAGAGCGCGAGTAGCTATCTCGCTCCGATGGAGGTTTATATGAATGACCTCAATCATTGGTCCTCCATTAGACGGGTAGCCTTTGTAAGCTGTGAGATGTCCATCTCTCTCACAAGGTCGAGCTTTGCGCCCCAGGGAGTGTGGATACTTCGAACGAGATGTTCCCTCTATACTTACAGCTCATAATTAGTGTGGGTTGACCCCCTTCAGAGTTCAAAAATGTTCAACAACCCGAACTTTACCAAATACCTCATCTGAGATCGACGATCGATCGGCGGCTCCTTACCTTTCTCAGCGACCATCTTCCCCTTCTATGATGGCTGTGGCATCGTTTTCGAAGTCACAGTCCTCCATGAAGACTCAGAGGCCGTTCGCGCTTCCTTCGTTCCTGTTCCAACTTTGTCTCCCTCCATAGCACACTGTTTGGTGTCTCCATTGTGGAAGGGCTTGTTCGGTATTCCCAGAGTACTTAAAAGCGGGGAGCTCTTTTTGTTCTTCAACACTTTAGAAGTGTTATGCTCTTCGGGAGATCTGATTCTCTTTGTAGCTTCCGTAGAAGTTCCTGGAATGTCAGTTCTATCCCTTCCAGCATCCTCCACTTTCGCCCGATTGCGCTGCCGGTACATGTCTCTTACGTCGTGCTCCGGATCGCTTTCCCGGTATGCTTATGAGCTTACCAAAGTCATTGCTCACTTCTTCCGTCATCCCGTTGCCCTCATCTCTCGATTCAGCTGCGATGACTGTTTCATTGACACCGTCGCCGAGTCGAAAACACCACCTTTAAAGGCTGGGGACGAACTGTGCATCCCTCCGGTTTATCCGTCTGACGACTAATTGCGTGCTCAACTGCCAAGCCACCCACACATATAGTAGGGGACGACAACATGCTGCGGTTTGATGCCACCACCGTGGCGTTGGGTCTTTGGAGTTCATTGTGCTTCTAGAGGGCGCAATTCTTAATCCAACAACTGTGTCAAGTATGGTCTAAATCGGTTGATAACCTGATATAGTTGCCATATAAACCAATCTTGGATCTTGGCTTCTTCTTGGGCTTCTAAAAGACGCAACTCTTATCCAATATGGTTGAAATTTTGCATATGTAGTTTTGGTATGACTTCCAACAACTGTTCCTAGTATGGTCGAAATCGATTGATAACTTATATAGCTGCCATATAAACCGATCTCCCCGTTTGATTTTTGAGCCTCTGGAGGGCGCGATCATTACAATACGTTCCATGGTTTTTAGTAGAAAGGACGTAAGGCTTATAGGCCAGTAGGCCTTTGGTGTCGCATAACTTGGATCTTGGCTTCTTCTTGGGCTTCTAGAAGACGCAACTCTTATCCAATATGATTGAAATTTTGCATATGTAGTTTTGGTATGACTTCCAACAACTGTTCCCAGTATGGTCTAAATCGATTGATAACTTATATAGCTGCCATATAAACCGATCTCCCCGTTTGATTTTTGAGCCTCTGGAGGGCGCAATCTTTACTCGATTTGCCTGAAATTTTGGAGGTAGTGTTTTATACGACTCCATACAGCCATGGCAAGTACGGTCCATATCGGTCAATAACTTGATATAGCTCATATGTATATGAAAATGTCATTTAACGAACTTGACAAATGTGATCCATGGTGGAGGCTATATAAGATTCGGCCCGGCCGAACTTATCACGCTTTTACTTGTTTTGCCCAGATTCTTCGTTTTGCATATCATAGAGCTCAATAGAAAAGGGAACCAACAACAAAACTTCAACCTGCACTCTCTTTTTTCTTGCCTCTCCTGAGGAACAATCACATATCAGTAATCAACCACCGCCCTTCTAAACCGCTGATCGTGGCCCGACGGAAGAATTACCGACGTTAGACCAAATAAGTGTATTTAGTGTTTTATTTCTTGGTTAACTGGTTAAATTTGTTTAAAAAGAAAGAAATCTAAAATCTGCCCGGATTTGGTCTTTGTGGGTCTTTGTGTACTTTTTTTTGTGTATTTTGGCCTTTGGCGAAACATATACAAAATTTGGAATTATTGTTTACTATGGGAAACAAATAAGTTGAAATAGAACTTTAAATATTTAAAATTCCAAATTTTTTATCTCTTATTTTTCCTCCTTTTTAAATAAATAAGCTTTCATTCGTTTCGGCAACCTTTGTTTCTTTTGCTTTATTCGCAAAGTGTTTTTTTTTACTTGCCATTTGTTGTTGTAAAACTTAATCTCACATCTGAAAAGAAATATTCGCAATTCCACTTGTTTCGTTCGCTCACAGTGATCAAACTAACGCGTGTATTACTATACTTTTCATCAACGCTGGTAATTGCAGTCAATGTTGATGAAAAAGAAGCATGAGAATTTTCTTGAGATAATCTTGCGCAACATCTCTCGCAGCATGTTGCTATGTAATGATCTCAACATTGTTACTTAAATCAGTGTTTAAAGTGAAAACCATTACAAAAACATTTCTCGCAACCATGAGTGTTCAACGACCTTTACTCCCATACAAATTTCAACCATACCAGCAACATTCCTCTCAGCAGGCATATATACTCTCCCAGTTCTGCGAAAGGCCTTTCAACGATGAAACAGCTGATTAACAAAGTAATTCATTGATCTTTGCTATGTTGCCTTAATATCATCTTTTTTGGAGACAAAGCAAATACCACACTGGCATATTTGTTCAGATATCAAAAGTTATAGAATTTTAAACATAGAATTTTGTTGGCAAAATTGTTGTAACTGCTCCATATTGCGGTCTATATTTTTTTTAAGGAAAGATAAATAAGATAACAAGAAAATGGATTTAAAAATTAAAAAAAGGAAAGCAAATATCGTTATAAAGGAAATAAAGATCTTTGCCTGAAAATATATGTGAATAGCTCTATGGTAGTCGTTTTTTTTTTCTCTCCAATTAACTACCGTTTTAAATGCGAAAAAAACATTAAATTAAACAAATAACATATTTATTTTGGCAAATAACCACACACCAGACCAAGGTGGGGAAAATTACTTATATGATTTGTTAAAATAAGATATTTTTTTGGTTTATTTATTACCTTCCTAATATGTTTTTGGTTTTGTTCTACTTATGGGGCTCAAATTAAAGGTATGTGGGAGTAGACCACGTATCTGGTATCAACATTATGGGCCAACTGTCTAGCGGACGTCCCAACAACATAAAAACAACCAAATAGGACGTATTTGCTCACCAAGACAATTTGGGTCTTAAAGAGAAGGGGACTAAATATTCATAGTTTTTAGGGCCAATACCCCAAAACGGACATATTAGCTGACTTTTGCAATAAGGAGTTTAAATGAGATTAGAAAACGAATTTGATATCCAATTATGAGGGCAATGGCAATGAAAAGTAGAGTCACAAGCTGTGAAAAAATTTGTTAACGCCGACTATATGAAAAATCCGCAATTACTTTTTGGGCAACCCAATATATGCAAGTACTAGGCACGCTGTGAAAATAGTGGCCAGATAGTCGGCATCCATTTGTAGTAACGCCAGAATATTCCATGAGGCCCGAGTGACTTAAATGATTTCCTTAATGGACTTTTCCCCCATTGTGATAAAGGTTGAGTTGGTACATTGAGCAACATGTTGCTGCATCTGTGCACTCCTTTAGTATCTTTTGGTTCATTTCCTTGTCTATCCTGACCAAAGCGTACACTCAGAGAAAATAATTAATGCACGCAATATGAAATGTTTTTATGTGTGACGTGATACCGAATCAGCTTGAGTGGAGATCCACACTCCCCCCTTCCGACGAGCAATAAGGCCGGCATTGCATCCACATCGTAGCTACCTCCCATCTTCCGATTTTTCAATCGTTATATGTTACATTATAAACATAAGTGGCGTCCAACGTGGGGCCCGAATGGGATAATAAATCCTTACTTTCAACTTTTTTAAATCCTGGAATTAAGTCGTGAACATTTTCGTGCGATTGCAGTTGTTGCTCCGAAAACCATTGATGCTGTGCGGCAACTGATATTGCAAGATCGTCTTGTGAACTATCGTGAGATTGAGACAACCTTAGACATTAGTGGGACCAGCTTACATTCAATATTGCATGAACGATTGACCGTGAAAAAATATTTTTCGTGTTGAATCCCACACAATTTGCCAATCGCTCAAAAAAAAGGCTCGTGTCAAAAGAAATGCTCCAAAAGTACAAAACAATAGCATTTTTGATCACTCAAAACACCGATTTGATGAGTCATCTGCCGTATAGTGCTGACTTGGCACCGAATGACTTCTTTTTATTCCCGTACGTAGAAAATAAAATGAGACGTCAATGTTTTTCGACACCTGAAGAAGCGGTATGCGTTCAGGTTGCTTGTTTTAGAGATGATTGAGGAATCAGAGTGGAAAAAGTGCTTCGACAATTGGTTCAAACGCATGAAAAATCATAAAGCGATTTTTTATACCTAATATACGTTTTTGTGTTCTCCAATCCCGAAATATAAAAGGCAACTCTCGTAGTATCACTTTATTTGTAGATCTCTTTTTTCTATTCTATCCTTTCTTCTTCTTTTTCCTGATATCAAATGGTAAACACGTGCAACCTCTGTAATAAGAAATCAAACAGAAATAAATGATACTTTAATTTTTTGGTATTCCGAAATTGTTTTGATTGTTTGTTTTCTTAAATTCACCTTATTTCCATCTCAAAGCTATTTAAATTAAAAAATATGATTTTTTTTACAATTAATAGTTTGCATTTATCCCTGTTCAAAATACATTTATTTTGAACATGAGAGATAACGCATTAGCATTTCATAGCCCACGCGTTGTTATCTTATAGAGTCTGTGTGCGGTTTAGGGTCTATTTGTACGATCGCCTATCTCATAAAACCAATACGCACAGCCGTATAAACCCTGCATGTGTACTTTTAAAAAGGGAATAGATAATGAGTCTAAGAAATGCATGTGTGTGTTTACTTAGGATCGTAAAATATAAGATAAGGAGAAACGGAGATATCACTGCGTTGGTATCTCGTTCTAGTTTAGTTTTAAGATTTTCATTTATTGTAGTGATAGGAAATTTGAAAATAAATGGTCAGTATAAATCTAGCATCAGAGAAGTGCGTTTTAGATTCAGCTCAACATTTGGTCCTTCGTAAAATTGAGTTATCCCCCACCCGAGGTAAGAAGCTCAATGGAACTAGGCCTATAAAGCAATTTAATAAAAATTGTTTAACACCCACTGAAAAATTAAATTCTGTGAAGAAGCGTCCTCGTGGCTTTAAACAACGAGAAGAAAAATAATAATAGAAATCACAATCCACTAAAAAGTGGAAATACAGTGAAGAAGCGTTCTCGTGGCTTTAGACAACGAGAAGAAAAAAAAAAACACATAATAAAAATATCAGAAAAATAAACAAACAAAACTACAAATAAAGTAAAATGGTTCGTCAGCAGTTATACAAGCGTCAAAATGAGATTGGTGAATATATCATCAATTTGAAGCAAAGCTGCCTTAAGGAAACCGCAAGAAGTGTGGCTAAGGAAACCTGCAAAGCCCAGTTGGGGCAAGTTTGGCAGGAATTCAAAAATAACCACACGAAGTTAACCGATTGGGTATCACCGAGGAACCGTACTTTAAAAACAAGTATTATGAGAAGGTGAACTCATTGGTGGAGGAAATCTGTGCAGCCCTAAAGACGAACGAGGATGCAGCCAGCCAATTGGAAACTGGAAAAACTGAATCGTCGGGGTTGAAATTACAACAAATCCAACCGCAGGAAAATGGGGAGTCCAAAAATGAGAAGGAAAGAATAGCGGGAAAAAGGAAGGAAAGAATAAGAAAACTTATTCGAAAGTTAGTAGGAGAACTACTAGAGTTGGAACAACTCAATATTAAAGTCTTGCTGGAAGAAGCAAAAAGATCATGGGAAACACAGATGAATCAAATTAATGATCTATTATGGGAACTCACTATCAACCATGAGGGGTCTTACGAAGACATCACTAAAGAAGTTGATGAAGTAGAAAACCTCTACAAAAGAAGTAAAACAACGCTGATCTTAAGATTGGACAAATGTAAGGAGGAGAGATGTCCTATAAAACTAGCGGAGATAAAAATACCGGACTTCTACGGTAACGTGGAAGAATGGCCATCTTTCCATGATTTATACAAGAAGCTCGTACATGATGCCGAGAGCTTATCGGACGTTGAGAAAATGTTTCATCTGAAAGCTCATATTAAAGGAGAAGCGTCAAAAGTAATTAAACATTTACCGGCAGATGGAAGCAATTACCAGCCAGCGTGGGAGATACTAAATCAACGCTTTGGAAATAAAAGAATTTTGTTTCAAACGATACTAGACCGATTGTTAGATCAACCCCATGTGTGTAGTGAGAACGCTAAACAAGTAAAAGGATTACTTGATACAACAATTGAATGCGTCCAAGGGTTAAAAGCAATGAAATGCAACATCGAGGATGCTGTAATGGCGCGTGTAATCATCCGTAAGCTAGACAAAGAAGGTTTATTATTATACGAGCAGCATACAAAGAAATCGAAAGAAATTCAGGAGCTTAAAGATGTTTTGGAGTTCTTGGAGGAACGATATCAAAATTTGGAGGCAGCAGGTACAAAGAAGTACAGCAGCAATTACAATCATCGGCAACAGCAGCCTATGAAAAGTACGACACTCTATACGGATAAAAGTGCGTGTCTATACTGTAGAAAACAAGGACACTTAACAGAAGAATGTCGAAGTCTGTTGAGATTGCCAGTGGCGGAACGAGTATCATGGGTTAAAACAAAAAATATATGCCATAGATGCTTGAACCACAATCAGAATGCAAGATGCGATAGTACCATCAAATGTGGAACCTGTGGGTTTAAACATCATTCGGTACTCCATCTAACTAAGACATCCACTACATGTGTTGCTAACGGGACAAGGAGTGTCCTACTGGCAACGGCTCAGGTGCAGGTCAAGAATATACATGGAGAGATGGTTACCTTGAAAGCTTTGGTGGACCAAGGATCACAGTCAACGTTTTTAAGGGAAGAAGCAGCACAGATACTTCAAATCCCTCGAGAAAAGGCCAATATGGAATTGCATGGACTAGGTGACAATTTGGTGGGAGTTGCAAAATCAAAAGTAAAAGTTAGGATCCATCCGAGATTTCCCAGCAACTATTCACTCGATGTCGAAGCTCTTATTTTACCAGCGTTAGCTTCCGTCCATTTGGATTCTTCGTTAGTACACAACCAGGGTGTATGGAAAAACTTTCAATTGGCTGATCCAAACTACTACAAGAACGAGAGGATAGATATGGTGCTTGGCGGAGATGTGTATGTGGACATACTAAAGAACGGAATACATAAGAAGCATGGAATGTTGGGGCAACATACCAAGCTGGGATTAATGTTGTCCGGCCCATTAACGATTCGAGTCCCAGTAGCGAAAAAAGGTGTCAATGTCACTACAGAGATTGAAAGATTTTGGGAAACTGAAGAGTTGGATATGGACATGGTTACAAACGATGACGAAAAATGTTTGGATAATTATGCTGCTACAACGAAAAGAAATGAAGAAGGGCGGTTTATAGTTCAAATCCCCTTCAAAGAAGATAAAGAGCTGGGAACATCGTATAAACAGGCAGCAGCCAGACTCATTAGCCTGGAGAAAAAGCTCATCAAGGATAATGCTATGAAGCATGAATACTCAAGAATTATGGAGGAATATATTGCACTGGGGCACATGAAGCCAGTGAAACAGATTCATAGCAGTAAATATTATTTACCACATCAAGCGGTTGTTCGAGAGGACAGTCTGACTACGAAAGTCAGAGTGGTTTTCGACGGTTCCGCGAGTACAAATAATGGAAGAAGTCTGAACGACATAATGCATGTCGGGCCACGGTTGCAGAGAGACGTCTTCGACATACTACTCAACTTTCGTTTAAAAAGGTTCGTGATTTCTTCAGATGTTGAAAAAATGTACCGCCAAATAATGGTGGATGAGGAGAGCCAGCGGTATCAACATTTTCTGTGGCGGAAAGATAGGAATGAGGAAATCAAAGAATATCAGCTGACAACAGTGACATTCGGAACAGCAAGTGCCCCGTTCTTGGCCGTAAGAACCTTAATGCAGATTGCGAAAGAATGCGCGGATACGAAGGTGAAGCAAATAATTGAAGAAGATTTTTATATGGATGATCTTCTTACGGGGGCAGACACAATAGAAGAGTGTCTCCAGCTTCGATTCAAAATATCAAGGCACTTAGAGGGTTATGGATTCCATCTCAGAAAATGGTGTTTGTTTGGGTTCAAACTAAGGGTTTTGCCTTCCGAAATAAAACATAGGAAGTTTTATGTTTAAAATTCAAATGTGGTGGTGATTGTTTATTGTGATGTTCTTTTCTATGTTATTTAAATTCATTAGTTATAAGTAGATCGTAGTGTTTAAGTAGCAAATATTTAGGTTTAGATAGCACAATTCATAGATTTAAGTAGAAGTAGTAAGTAGATTAAAATTTAAATTATGAGTATAGTTGATTGTAGTAGATAGACATTGTATTTAACAGGTGGGGGGTTTGCAATATTAGAATTAGTTGGTGTTGTATGTTGTGTCCCGCACTTATGGTTGTTGTGATGTTGCAATTGTGGGTCGAGTGTAGATTTGGTTTTTGAGTCGGTTGTTATTGTGTCACTTTGTATCTAAAATGTTAAATATATTAGTTCACTGTTTCAAAGTTTATTGTTGCAATGTTCACTCTAGTTATATATGTTTGTATGTATGTTCACTTTTTACTTTTCACTTCACTTGGGTTTTCACTTTGAGGGGGAGAGAATACGATGCGCGGGTTTGAGATTTAAAACGAGACTGATCTTTTTTTGGTTGTTGCTTGTCACTTGGACCCCGCGAAAACGGTCAACTTTCCAAGCTACAAGCAACAATTCCAGGTAAACAAATATGAAGTCAAGGCGGAATCAGCGATTAAGAACTTACTTCAATGTACCGTTATGCACAGTGGGTCATGTGCATACGTGAACGCATGTCTGCACATGGGTGCACATGACTTCATGTTCAAACGTACTTTGAACATTCTCCCCCTCCAAGTGACGAAGTGACATCTTACCTTTTTAATTTTGGTTTCTTGCCTGTGAGGTGACTGGGCCGACGAACACGTATCCCCAATCTGTCTCCTGGGCGAAGACGGCTCCCAATCCGGGTTGTACAACACCACTCCTCCGGAGGTGGGCGTAGGCATCGGCCCCTACCTCTACATCGATTGGTTCGTTGCCCCTAGGGTCAGCATCTGCCAAAGAAAGGGATCTTAGGCTGCTTGTGGGGTCGGGAATGATGGGATCTGAATAGGGTCGTCAAAGTGCCTGTTGCGAATACTTTAACTTGTTTTGCTTCAAGATTAGTGTCTGTATTAACTCGGTCTTGCGGCCACTGATCATGCGGCAATTTGAGCCACTGGGGTCCCGTCCACCATAAATTATGAGATATTAAGTCGTCAGGAGAACAGCCACGACTTGCTACATCTGCAGGATTATATTCTGAGTCAACATGTTTCCAATGCTCACCACCGACGTTCTCTAATATCTCTGAAACCCTGTTACCAACGAAAGCGCTCCATGAGCATGGTGGCTTTTGTAGCCAGGCTAGAACGATTGTAGAGTCGGTCCAGAAATGGGTCGTAAACTTTGATAATCGAAGCTTAGGCACAATGGCATTTGCTAACCTTGACAACATAACTGCACCGCATAATTCTAACCTTGGCAGAGAGATTTTCTTAACTGGGGCTACTCGGGTCTTGGCTGCTAGAAGAAAAGTGTCTACAGTTTTATCGATGTGTTCAACGCGTATATAAATTGTGGCTGCATATGCGCTTTCTGACGCGTCGCAGAATCCATGTATCTCCACAATACTAGCAGGTGTAAACCGAACCCATCTTGGTATCGATACAGTGTCTATAGAATGGCTGCCTCTCACAAAGTTATTCCAGTTCATTTGAGTCACTGGCTTCAACGAGTCATCCCATTCTACCTTATCTAGCCAAACCTGCTGCATGATTAACTTGGCTACAACAATTACTGGCGCTAACCATCCACATGGGTCGAAAAACTTTGCTATCGTTGATAATACTTCTCGCTTGGTGCTCATTTGCTTTTCTTCAACTGTAGGGGCCGTAAAAGTGAAATTATCACCTGATATATTCCAACGAATTCCTAGGGTCTTTGTCGAAGAAGCTTCGGAAATATTTAACCAATCTATTGGAAGAAGCATGTCTTCATTTAAATCCTTTAACAAACGTGTGTCATTTGACGCCCATTTTCTTAGCTCGAAACCAGCTGATTCTAATGCGGAGGCTAATTCCTTCCTAGCTGCTGTAGCTTCTTCTATGGAGTGTCCGCCCGCTAATACATCATCGACATATAAATTTTCTTTAATAATTCTTGATCCTAACGGATGAGAATCTTTCACGTCTTCTGCTAACTGGAGAAGGGTCCTAATCGCTAAAAATGGGGCGCAATTTATGCCGAAGGTAACCGTTAAGAGTTCGTAATCCTCAATTGGGTGGTTTTCTGATTTACGAAAGAGAATTCTTTGAAAAGCTGTTTGATTGGGGTCTACTAAGATCTGACGATACATTTTTGTCACGTCTGCATTGAAGACGTACTTAAAAAATCTCCATTTCAACACTTGTAGCACAAGGTCTTGCTGAAGTATGGGTCCTGTATGTAAGATATCGTTAAGACTTTTCTTGTTTGATGTTGGGCTAGATGCGTTAAAAACCACTCTAAGTTTTGTGGTAACCCTATCTGGTTTGATAACTGCATGGTGAGGTAAGTAGTAGTGAGGGGTCTTGTATACGCTGTTTGGGTCTACCTTCCTCATGTGTCCTAATTCCAAATACTCTAATATGGCTGCATCATAATGTGCTTTAATATCTGGGGTCTTAGACAACTTTTTCTCCATTCTATGAAACTGTGCCAATGCGATGTTCCTAGATGAACCGATCTCTGAACAGCTTTTAAAAGGTAAAGTTACGATATATCTCCCCGCCTCATTACGTCGTGTTGTATTTTTGTAATTATTTTCGCAATAAATATCTTCTGCTGACCTCAAAACCTTTTTTGGGGTCTCTTCCACCTCCCAAAAGCGAGTGATTATCTTTTCTAATGATGATGCACTATAAAGTGTGATTTGTCTGTCGGATTTAGGGTCTTCCGTAATGGGTCCTCCTATGATCCACCCAAAAACGGTGT
Organism: Stomoxys calcitrans; assembly: GCF_963082655.1. Taxonomy (NCBI): domain Eukaryota; kingdom Metazoa; phylum Arthropoda; class Insecta; order Diptera; family Muscidae; genus Stomoxys; species Stomoxys calcitrans. The sequence goes on along the minus strand of NC_081553.1, from coordinate 153,895,515 downwards.
CCTGCGCTAAAAGTGATCCACAGGATTTCATAGTACCGCCTTTTGTGTATATAAGGGGTCCAATATCTAATCCGATTAACATGTCCACGGGTCGACTTTCAAAGAATCGAGGGTCCGCGAGACTAAGGTGTGCAAAATCTCCAAATTGATTTTGCCTTAAATCGTGTGTTGGTAAATGAGAAGGTAGGGTCTTTAAGACTGGTGCCCAAACCTCCAGCTCAAAACTAGGATTTACTCGTGAGCAAAGATTGAAGACGCAAGCTTTTGTCGATGTTTCAGAAACTGCGTCGCTTAAACCTGTGACGTGAATTAAATTCTTAACTGTTGGAAGTTGCAATTTGTTTCTAATTTTTTCTGATATGAAAGTTGATTGTGACCCAGGATCGATGATTGCCCTGGCATCATATCTATGTCCTCTAGATTTGATTTGAACTATTGCTGTGAACAAAAGTGTCTCTTTGGGTTGCGGAGTGGGTCTGATTTCCTGAAGTGTCAAAGTCGTTGAACAAGGTGCTTCTAAACAAGGTGTGGACTGTATATTTGGCGATACCGATGGTTGTACTAGGGTGGTTAAAGCGGCAGCACTGGTACTAGGGCGTGCGTATTCGCTAACCGGTTGAGCTAGGGTGGTAGGATCAGTAGCACTGGTGCTAGGTCGTGCTTCCTGTCTACCGGGTTGAACTAAAGTGTTGAGAGCGGCAGCACTGGTGCTAGGTCGTGCTCCGCCTCGTTGGTGTGTGCCTGTTGTAGGGTACTGGCTCTGGTTGCCTTTATGTATCAAACTGTGGTGTCGTTGACTACATTCCCTACAACTAAAACGACTTTTACACTCCCTGACTCCATGATCCGAAGAAAGGCAGTTATAGCAAAGATGACCTGTCTTAACAATGTTTATTCGATCGTTGATCGACCTTTCTAGAAATTGAGGACATTCTCGCAAAGAATGATTGGATTTACAAAGTTGACAAACCGGTTTGTTATTCTGAGCATTATAGTGTGATTGTGTGTTGTTGCTGGGTCTTGAGCCCGTGTTCTTGAAATTGGGATTTACATTTGTTTGAAAACTATTAACTCGCTTTTCCCGCTTATCGTACTCCGATCTGGGTTGATTATATCTCGAATATTGTGGCTTGATATTGCCGACTGATTCTAGGGTCTTGAATTTATGGGTCAAAAATACATCTAGTTGATTCCACGATGGAAGAGACGAACAATCTGCTAGGCTGCTTTCGAATTCTTCTAAAAATATTCTTGGTAGTTTGGTTGACACAAGATAAACTAAGATTGGGTCCCATCCCCCCGTTTCTACTTCAAGGGTCTGTAAAGTTTGGGTACAACTACCTATAGTGCGCTGTAATTTCTGGATTGTTGACGCGTTATCAACGGAAACCGAAGGTAAATTAAAAAGAGCTCGCAATTGCTCATTTACCTGCATGCGTTTATTTTCGTACCTATGAACGAGATTTCTCCACGCTATGTCGAAACCCTCATGGGTCAGTGGAACATTGGAAATTATTTCGCGGGCTTCTCCTGCTGTTTTCTGGGTTAAGTGAAACAACTTCTCGACTTTACTTAATTTTGAATTGTTAATGTAAATTGCTGAAAATAAGTCCCTAAAGGTGGGCCATTCGCGATATCCCCCTTTAAAAACATCTGTGTCACAGGGCGGCAATCTTAGAGCTGGTGAAAAATCATTATTGTCTCGCTGTTGGGTCATCGATATTCTCTCCTGTTTTTCTTGATCTTGTTGCTCGTTAAGGGCCAAAATTTCTCCGTTAAGAGAGCTTAAACACCGTTTATAAGTTTCTAGTGCCTGTTTGTAATTATTTCGAAGTTTAGTTTTATCTATAGGTGTCTCATCCTTTTCCGGAATGCGGTCCCTACAATCTAAGTATGCCTTCTTGATTTGATCCCATAAAGAATTGAGTTCTACCCGCGTGATTTCTAACGAATGTATATTATCATCTGACTTAGCCGCGGAGTAAACGCTTTCAAAATCTACTAAATCATTCACACAGTTTACAAATTTTTCGCGTAAATTCTTATCCATTTTGTAATTGGCTTGTATATGTTTTAAATAGGTTCAAAAACTATAAAACCATGGAAAAATCTACAACAAAATGTCCAAAAAAACTGGTTATTTGTAGAAATCAAATCTATTTCTAAAAAACCTAATGCGAAGAAAAAAAATGTGTGTCTTGATGATGGGTCAAATATCTAAGGGTCAAACCTGAAACTTTTTACAAAATTCGTAATAAATGTTTTATCTGGGTCACTAGAAAAAAAACAGGTTAATATTTCTGATGATATCGATTATACAATAGCCGCAAAAAATTGTAAGAAAAATTTTCCTTTCAAATCGCAATACACCAGCAATTTAATTCCGCTCGAATTAAAGTTGAAAAAAAAAAAAAATTTATTTTTCTCCAAAAAAAATTAAACTTTCACTTTTCAAAATTTGGCATACAGAACTAGATGATTCTTTACAATAATACTGCTTTGACTCGTTGGGTCAATTTGCTTTCTGTATAAAAAACAACAAAGGATTGCACAAACAACCACAGTCCTTTCCGACCGTTTCCACTTAAATTTGTGCAATAGAATGAAGTTTTAAAATTTCGAAGACAAATGAGGCCAGCACGCAATATTATTTTCGTTATTTCTCACACAAAAACAATTCTTGATAAAAAAAACTTCTTCTTTTCTAAAAGCACTTCGATTTTTCTTAGACACTTTTCCTTTTCTTTATAAAAAATTTCAACAAAAAATCTCGTGGATGTCTGTCCCGAAAATCCTACACACTGCCTTGAAAGTAGGGTCTGCTATATTGGGTCAAATTCACTTGGATCAAATTAATTTGGGTCAAAATTAATCAGACAACCGAATTAGCGATTCATAATCAGAAAACGATCAAAAACAATATTAAAGTACGCTGGGTAAATGTATGAACTTTTCCTTTTTTGAAAAAAAGGTTATGTATGACGTAATACCCAAGCGCACTTTAATAGAAAAACAAAATGGTACTCACTTTGAAGCTTCTTTTTTGATGTGTGTGTATGTGTGTGTGTGTGTAGGTGGGCGCTTGGCTTGGGTCCAGAATTGTGTGTTGGCGCCTTTTGCAATTTTTGTAGCTTTGTGTCGTTAGAGTCTTGGATTTTGTTGTTTTAGTGTTTTTGATTTGATGAAGTTTTGGGAATTTAACCGTTGTAGCGGGTTTTTCCGTTTTTATCCCAGAGCGTAGATTTTGTTTTTGTGTTTTTACACGGAACGCACGAATTTGATTTTGTTGGGGTTTTTTGAAAATGCACAATATTTTATGTTTGATAGAAAAAGAAAGAATTAGTTTGGGATAAAATTTACAAATTTATCGAGCAACCCATAATTCTGTTTTAACACTCTAATTTGTTTTTTAAGTTAAAATACTGAAAAATTTATGATTTTTAGAGAAAAAAAATTTTTCAAAATATGTAGAAAAAAATTAACATAAATTTTGGGTTGGACGATAAATTGTTAAATTTTTCAATTTTTTAGCTCTTTTTTTTCATTTTAACACAAAGAAACTTCTTTCAACAATTTAAAATTTTTTGATTTTTATAATTTTTTGAAATTCCACTTTTTTCCACTTCTGTTCCACTGTGCGGGTCACTTTACGTTTTTTGGGTCTTTTGCACACTTCTTTTTTGATTTACCACAACTTCTAATGATTTTGGGGTCAATTTTTTGCACATTAAAATTTAATTAATTATTTTTATTTTTACACGGGTCACCCTGTTAATTTAATTAGTTTTTGTTTTATTTGAGTCTTTATGTACTTTAATTGTCACTTTGCAATTTGGTTATTATTTTCTTTTGTTATTTCGTTTTGATCTTCATTTGGTTGGAATATTTTATCAAATTTTCAATAAAATAAATGCCACAACCAAACGAAGAACACTGAGAGCCGCTATATATTTTTTAATTTGTGATTTGTGTATTATTTTGTTTTTAATAAATTGCCAAAACTGATCTTTTATGTGTTTTGATATTTTTGTGTTGGCCGTCCGTCCATACGTGTATGTATGTACGGTTGTGTGTAACCAACCCTTTTTTCGCACTTTTCTCTATTTCATTTGCTTTTAATTGTTGGGTCACTGCACTTTTGTTGTTGCGAATTTTTTTGTGTTTCGGTCACTGGGTCTTTTGAAATGAAAATGAATTATTTTTGGGCACAAAACAGAAAAATTTTTTTTTGATTTTTGGTTTTTTAATTATTTAAAAAAACCACTTATCCGGTTCGCAATGGACCAAATGTTTGGGTTCAAACTAAGGGTTTTGCCTTCCGAAATAAAACATAGGAAGTTTTATGTTTAAAATTCAAATGTGGTGGTGATTGTTTATTGTGATGTTCTTTTCTATGTTATTTAAATTCATTAGTTATAAGTAGATCGTAGTGTTTAAGTAGCAAATATTTAGGTTTAGATAGCACAATTCATAGATTTAAGTAGAAGTAGTAAGTAGATTAAAATTTAAATTATGAGTATAGTTGATTGTAGTAGATAGACATTGTATTTAACAGGTGGGGGGTTTGCAATATTAGAATTAGTTGGTGTTGTATGTTGTGTCCCGCACTTATGGTTGTTGTGATGTTGCAATTGTGGGTCGAGTGTAGATTTGGTTTTTGAGTCGGTTGTTATTGTGTCACTTTGTATCTAAAATGTTAAATATATTAGTTCACTGTTTCAAAGTTTATTGTTGCAATGTTCACTCTAGTTATATATGTTTGTATGTATGTTCACTTTTTACTTTTCACTTCACTTGGGTTTTCACTTTGAGGGGGAGAGAATACGATGCGCGGGTTTGAGATTTAAAACGAGACTGATCTTTTTTTGGTTGTTGCTTGTCACTTGGACCCCGCGAAAACGGTCAACTTTCCAAGCTACAAGCAACAATTCCAGGTAAACAAATATGAAATCAAGGCGGAATCAGCGATTAAGAACTTACTTCAATGTACCGTTATGCACAGTGGGTCATGTGCATACGTGAACGCATGTCTGCACATGGGTGCACATGACTTCATGTTCAAACGTACTTTGAACAGTGTTCAAACAATGAACACATTGTGAAATCATCGAAAGAAGACAAGGAGAACGAAATAATAAACATCAATGAAACCACTAATGTAAAAACCCTGGGACTTCAGTGGAAACCGAAGGAAGACGAATTTCGATTTAAAATATCGGAATACCCAGCGGAGAGTACAACATAGAGGCTGGCTTTATCATATCTAGCAAAAATATTTGATCCGCTTGGGTTGCTGATACCAGTCCTTCGGAGTGATTACATCATTTATAATTTTAAAATGGACGCTTATCACCTGTTCTCGGAGTCTGAATTAAACAATTGCCAAACCTTTGGCGATGAAGAGTACGTCTGCGATGGAGGGTGGCCCTGGATAGATGCTAACGATCAATCTTGTGAGACATCTCCTCTAAAACCTCGCATCAAACCAAGCTGCAAGTTTGATGATTTTGCTGCGGATTCATTTTGGAAAAAATTGGCGCTAGTAAACAGCTGGATGTTTAAAGTTTTCAACCAGACAACGGGACATATTCAATGCTCGAGCCGCTCACAACGAATAATAGAGTTACCCCTGCAAGGCGTCTTGGAAGTGGAACCTGGCTGCACCGTTAGAACCCTAGGAACAACAATCACTGCGCCGTTAAGCCTCCAGTCTAGTCGAGATGTAGAAGATAGAGTGAATTTCACAGCAGACTTAGCTCAGATTGAAGAATTTAACATGCTTCCTTTGGGACCAATGATTATCAATCACACCCGCCAAGTTGATGAAGTGATGACGAAGCTTAGAGATGTCCAGAAAACAAATGTCGATCTAAGGGGCTTGCAGTTTCATCATATGAGTGGTCATGCTGCTCTTATTTTAGTTATTCTCATAATAATAATATTAGCGATATGTTTTATTAAGAAGTTTATTCAAAGGCAAAATGTATCAGCTTTAAATTTTTAGATCTTTAGAACTTATGTAAAATAATATATCTAATATTACAGTCCACTATTACAAATTATCGAACGACAAATCAAAGATATAATTAGACAAAAATACAATCAGTCCACTATGTAGACTTACGCGCCCGGCAGAATGTTCAAAATACATTTATTTTGAACATGAGAGATAACGCATTAGCATTTCATAGCCCACGCGTTGTTATCTTATAGAGTCTGTGTGCGGTTTAGGGTCTATTTGTACGATCGCCTATCTCATAAAACCAATACGCACAGCCGTATAAACCCTGCATGTGTACTTTTAAAAAGGGAATAGATAATGAGTCTAAGAAATGCATGTGTGTGTTTACTTAGGATCGTAAAATATAAGATAAGGAGAAACGGAGATATCACTGCGTTGGTATCTCGTTCTAGTTTAGTTTTAAGATTTTCATTTATTGTAGTGATAGGAAATTTGAAAATAAATGGTCAGTATAAATCTAGCATCAGAGAAGTGCGTTTTAGATTCAGCTCAACAATCCCATTATTTAAATTGTTTTTGTATTTTTTCGACTATTTTTTATACCCTCCACCATAGGATGGGGGGTATACTAATTTCGTCATTCTGTTTGTAACTACTCGAAATATTCGTCTGAGACCCCATAAAGTATATATATTCTTGATTGTCGCGACATTTTATGTCGACCTAGCCATGTCCAGCCAGAGCAAATCTTATCTTATATCCTGTTTTGCCTAAGAAGATATGCCGGGAAAAGAACTCGACAAATGCGATCCATGGTTGAGGGTATATAAGATTCGGCCCGGCCGAACTTAGCAAGCTTCTACTTGTTTATAAATTTATCTTATTTTTTTCTTTTTTAAATTTTTTTTTAATTTTCTATTATTTTTATACCCACCACCGAAGGATGGGGGTATATTCATTTTGTCATTCTGTTTGCAACACATCGAAATATCCATTTCCGACCCTATAAAGTATATATATTCTTGATCAGCGTAAAAATCTAAGACGATCTAGGCATGTCCGTCCGTCTGTCCGTCTGTCTGTTGAAATCACGCTACAGTCTTTAAAAATTGAGATATTGAGCTGAAATTTTGCACAAATTCTTTTTTTGTCCATAAGCAGGTTAAGTTCGAAGATGGGCTATATCGGACTATATCTTCATATAGCCCCCATATAGACCGATCCGCCGATTTAGGGTCTTAGGCCCATAAAAGCCACATTTATTATCCGATTTTGCTGAAATTTGGAAAAGTGAGTTTTGTTAGGCCCTTCGACATCCTTCGTCAATTTGGCTCAGATCGGTCCAGATTTGGATATATGTAGCTGCCATATAGACCGACCCTCCGATTTAGGGTCTAAGGGCCATAAAAGCCAAATCTTTTATCCGATTCCACTGAAATTCGGGACAGTGAGTTGTGTTAGGCCCTTCGACATCCTTTGTCAATTTGGCCCAGATCGGTTCAGATTTGGATATAGCTGCCATATAGACCGATCCTCCGATTTATGGTGTTAGGCCCATAAAAGCCACATTTATTACCCGATTTTGCTGAAATTTGGGACAGTGAGTTGCGTTAGGCCCCTCGACATCTTTCTTCAATTTGGCCCAGATCGGTTCAGATTTGGATATAGCTGCTATATAGACCGATTTCTTGATTTAAGGTTTTGGGCCCATAAAATGCTCATTTATTGTCCGATGTCGCCGAAATTTGGGACAGTGAATTAAGTTAAGCCCCTTGACATACATCTGCAATATCGCACAGATCGGTCCAAATATAGATATAGCTGCCATATAGACCGATATCTAGGTTTTAGGTTTTGGGGCCATAAAGACGCATTTATTGTCCGATGTCGCTGAAATTTGAGACAGTGAGTTTAGTTAGGCTCCTCGACGTCCTTCTTCAATTTTGCCCAGATCGATCCAGATTTGAATATAGCTGCCATGTAGACCGATCTCTCGATTTAAAGTCTTTGCCCCATAAAAAGCGCATTTATAATCCAATTTCACTGAACTTTTACATAGTAACTTATGTTAGGCTTTTCAACATTCGTGTCGTATATGGTTCAGATCGGTTAATTTTTAGATATAGCTACTGTACTTATTACTATTTGGTCCAAATCGGAACATGTTTTGATATAACTGATATGGGTCATAAGGTATGAAATTTTCACCGAATTTTGATGAAAGGTGGTTTACATATATACCCGAGGTGGTGGGTATCCAAAGTTCGGCCCGGCCGAACTTAACGCCTTTTTACTTGTTGTATGTAGTTTTATTTTGTTTTGTTTTTCAAAATTGAATTTTGTAATCCTTCTATTGATTTCTTTGAATTTTTTTTTGGCATTTCTTTGATTTGCATTTTTTTCTATATATTTTTTTTGTTTATGTTTAAATAAATATTTAATCGTTATATTTATTTGTTTTAATTCGATAATTTAAAAAGAAAAAAATCCTTTTTCTTTATCTCTTTAATTATTTATTTACCTATTAATTAATTTTTTTATTAAATAATAATTTAAACTACTTTATACCCCCTCTAGATTTTCATATTTTTTGTTATCCTTTTTGGGTATTCGGGTTTATAATTTTCTTGTTAGCAGTTTTTTTATTCTTCGTTAACCGTGGATATTGACTATTCTTATAAGATGTAATACTCCTGCAAACAGCTCGAAAATGTCGCTCAATATAAGTAGGGGAAATACCGTCATAGATGATGAAGGCGAATATCGTCTCCTTTTTGCAATGCATGTGCCAGTTTGATTACATCTGAGTTACAATTCCAACTGGCTTCTTGCGGTCATGCGTTTCACAAATCGTGTCTCGCCAGTTGTGCTAAATTAAGACCATATTGTCCGGTCTGTAATGCTAGATTTCATGGTGCTGGTCAGGTTGTAGGTCCATCAGGGGTTACGACTCGATCCCAGAAAAGGAATACGTCGAATCAGGCTTCGAATGAACCAGACAATGAACAAGCTTCTAATAGTGCTACTGTCGGAAAAAGTGACGCTGCTACAGATTGTTCCACGGCTGTTAATCCTGATGCAGTTAAAGAAATGGTGACATCGATTGTTTCAGTACAGCAGGCTCAAATGTTTTCCTCTCTTAGCGATCAAATAACCAAATTGACTCAGACCAATGTAGAAGCTAGTTTTACTCGATTAAATTTGAATTCAAGGCCTAATACACATTCTACTAGTCATGTGCATACTCAGTACACACATCCCACTCAAGTTCGAATCGCCCCACCACCATGGCTGCAAACTTTGCACGCTGTTGAGAATCAGACATTCCAACAAATCTTCGGTCTTTCCTTATATACTAGTGATCCTAATAACGTTCAGAATCCTATTAGATCAAGTCACATGAATTCAGCTGCAACGGGACCTGCTTTTACTCATTCATCGCCATCTGACTTGGGTCTCGTCCAGATAAGATGTTGCAAATAATTGGAAATGGCGATTGAAATTTTCTGGGAATTTAAACAGTCTGTCCGTTGAGAATTTTATTTATAGTATTGAAGATCTGACCATTCTTCAGGGCGATTATGATTTACTGTCCCAAAATGCCAGCTCTCTTTTCGAGGGTAAGGCAGCAGATTGGATTTGGCGGTACCATAGCTCCGTTTCCGGTGTCTGTTGGAGTGATCTTTTTAGAGCCCTCAGACAGCAGTACAGCGATTCCCGAACTGATGTGGACAACAGGGAATTAATTAGCGATCGGAAACAGAAGAATTGAGAGAGTTTTGACTGAGTTTGAGTTTTCTTTGAGTCAGTAGTTGAGCTGGCTGACCGTTTGAAATAGCCCTTGGCAGTTGATACACTTGTGGAGATTTTGAGGAGGAATCTAAATCCTGAAATTCAACACGAAATTCTTAATTTGAGGATACATTAGATTCAGGAGCTTAAGGATATCTGTCGAAGGCAGTAATTTTTTATGCAGAACATTCGGCGGAAACACGGTTCGTCCTTGTCCAAGCCGACTACTATGCCAAAAGGTATATCGGAGCTAGATGATGACTGTGTTGAGGAAGAAAGAGAGGGTGTACATATCTGCAATAAGTCTTTGTTATTGGAGTGTCAGAAACCAGGACACAAGTAGCTGGATTGTTTGGCAGACAGGATACATTTTTGTTGTGTGTGGACTCCTGACACACACAAGCTAAGTTGCAAGAAGTGCAATTCAAAAAACGTTCGATCGAGTGCACTTAAAATTATATAGAGACAAATCGAACTCGACTTAATGTACTGAAAGGTACAGAAAAACCCGGAAGTGACTATTCAATAACAGGGGGAATCCCCGAAGACTAGTAGGTCAACATTTGCTCAGTTATGAACAAACCCTGTGACGCGAGGCCGTATACTGATGTAAAACTTTTTGAAAAGAAAGTGTTAGGTCTTTTAGATGCGGTGCATCCCTGAGCTGTATTGGAGCTAAGACAGCATAGAAATATTTAGCTTCTGGCCAACCCTTCAAAAAATTTAAGTCATCAGTCAAGACTGCAGATGGCAGTGGTCAACAGGTTGTCGACTTTGTCGATAACTCTATAGTTTTAAAAGGCGTAGAGAAACCGATCACTATTTTTATAGTTCCAAGCTTGGAAAAGAATTATTCATAGGTGTTGATTTCTGGAGTTTAGACGATTTGATGACACCAGGGTTAGTGAAGTTTGATTGCAACTCCCATACTCAGTCTTAGGTTTCAGAAAATGCGCCTCAAATTTCAGTATCAGATGTGCAGAGAATGAAGTTGGACCAGGTAATTAGTTTGTTTCCGTAATGTGCCAAAGAGGGATTAGGGAGAACTAAAGTCTTAGAAGAAAATAGCGCGTGGTCTTCGCCCGTAGTTCTTGATCGAAAAAATTGACTTTGGTTGGCCAGCCGCAAGCTGAAATCGTTCACAGTTGGAGATGCGTACTCGCTTATATAGATAGTATCATCAACAGGTTACCGAAAGCCGAATTCATAACTGCTTTATACCTTAAAGATGTTTTTTGGCAGATCCCTTTGGATCCACAATCTAGAGAAAAAACTGCTTTTACTGTTCCTAAGAGACCGCTTTACACTGTGATGCCCTTTGGGCTTTGTAATGCTCCACAGACAATGTCCAGATTAATGGATAAGGTCATCCCGCCGTCTCTTAGGTCATAAGTTTTTATATATCTCGATGATCTGCTAATTATTTCTGACACTTTTGAAAATCATCTTTAAGTTTTAAAGCTAGTTGCGCGGAAATTGAAAGAATTGGTTTGAAAATTAATGTTGGAAAAAGAAATTTTTGTGTCTCTGAGATGAAATATCTTGGTCGTTTGGTTGGTGAAGGGGTTATTCGGTTATTATTATTACCGACTTCCCAGAGCCGCGAACCGTTAAACAAGTTCGAAGATTTCTCGGAATGAGAGGGTGGTGTCGGAAGTTTATCAGGGACTACGTTTCTATTGCCACGCCTTTAATAGATTTAACTAACACAAGGCAAAAATTTGTCTGGACAAATGAAGCTCAAAAAGCTTTTGATGCTCTTAAGTCCTTCTATGCTCTGCTCTAGTTTTACATAGCCCAGATTTCACAAAACAATTTTTTATTTATCGCATTGCTAGTAACAGGAGTTTTGGTTTAGAAAGATGCGGAGGGTGAAAAGGTTCCAATCGCCTTTGTGTCGAAGAAGCTCAATCAAGCTCACAGCAGCTATTCGGTTACCGAACAGGAATGCTTGGCAGCAATGCTGAGAATTAAAAAATTTAGAGCTTATGTGGAAGGACAAGAGTTATCACTGTTATCACTGACCATGCGGCATTGAAGTGGCGTATGTCCCAAACAGATTTAAGCACTCGATTTGTTAGATAAGTTCTTAAGGCGAGCACGTGAGATCCATTGTCATCCCATGGCGGTTTAAACTAGACGTTTTGTTCAAGATAAGGAAATATTATTTCTGGCCGAGTTTAGCTGTTAATGTCAAGTACTATGTAAATAATTGTGAAGTTTGTAAAACTACAAAACATCCAAACCAGACTTGGCGACTACCATCGATTTTTCCAAAAGATCTATATTGAGTTTTTAGGTCCCTACCCGAGATCCAGATCTGGCCACATTGGTACATTTACAGTGCTAGATCATTTTAGAAAATTTCCATTTTTGAAACCAGTTAAGAAATTTACAACAGATGTTGAGGTTAAGTATTTAGAAGCTGATTTGTTTGATACTTTTGGTGTTCCGGAGGGAATAGTTACCGAAAATGGTTCTCAATTTCGTGCCAATCAACTTTTAGGAATTTTTGAAACGATATGGTGTCAGTCATTTATTTACAGCCATTCATTCCCCTCAAATAAATGCTTCGGAAAGGGTTAATAATCCGTGTTAACGGCTATAAATTCGCATGTGAGGCCTGGTCAGGAGAACTGGGAAGAATTGCTCAGTAGTATCGGGTGCTTTTAGATCATCTGTTCATTTTGCCATAGGAACTTCGCCATATTATCTTGCTTTCGGTCAAAACTTAATCACAAACTGTTCCATTTACCCACTGTTGCGCCAATTAGAATTGTTGAAGGAAACAGCCGTGAAATTCGATAGAAATGATTCCCTTGCCACTATGGGCGATAAAGCAAAGACCTACAATCTCTGCTCTAGAAATGTATCCTATGACGTAGGGCAAGAAGTTTATTGGCGAAATTTTAAACAAAGCAGCTTCGAGCAGGGGTATAACTCCAAACTGGGTCCAACTTTCTTAAAACCACGAGTTCAACGTAAACTAGGCAATTGTAATTATGAGTTGGAGGACTTAAAATGTAATATTTTGGGTGCATATCACGCTAAGGACATACGCCAATAGCTATTGTTCACCTCGCAAGCGGTATCAGCTTTAACGCTATCATTTCTTATATCAAAATTCTTTGATGCCACAGCGACATCTTTATCTGAAAGTCGGGCAGATTGGCAAAATTTAATTTATTATGAAGTTGACATTTTTCCCCTTATTTGTTTTTCTGGATCATACCAGAAATTTAAAGGGAAACGTTATCTAGAAGCGTTACCGAGGTTAATTATTAGTCTCTTTTCATTCGTTCATCCGTCCATTCTTTAATTCAACTGAGTTTGTTAAAGTGATCTTTTCTTTAAAGTGAAGCAAAAATTAAAGCTTCTAGGAAGCGAACAAGAATGATCGAGAGACCGGTTTACATGGGATGTTAAAGCTCCCATAGACTGATTTGGACAGTTTTTGCCACAGTTGTTGGAAGTCTTAACAGAACACTACATCCAAAATTTCAGCCAATTCGGACAAAAATTGCGGCTTGCAAGGGCTCAAGAAGTAAAATCGAGCGATCGCTTTATATGGGAGCTATATCAGGTTAAAGGCCAATTTGGACCGTAATAGGCACAGTTGCGGCTTCGAGGGGTTCAAGAAGTCAAATTGGGAGATCGGTTTACATGGCTCAAGAAGTCAAGACCTGAGATCGGTTTATATGGCAGCAATATCAAAACTTGTATTGATTTGGCCCATTTACAATTCTAACCGACCTGAAATTTTGCACTTGGTGTTTTGGTATCACTTCCATCAACTTTGCCAACTATGGTCTAAATCGGTTGATAACCTGATATAGCTGCGATATAAACCGGTCTTGACTTCTAGAGCTTCTAGAAGGCGCAATTCTTATCCGATTTGAAATTTTGCACGATGTGTTTTGGTATGACTCCCAACAACTGTGCCAAGTATAGTCTAAATCAGTCCATAACCTGATAAAGCCGCCATTTAAACCGATCTCCGATTAGACATCTTGGGCTGCTAGAGTACGCAATTCTTATCCAATATGGTTGAAATTTTGCATATGTCGTTCTGGTATTACTTCCAAAAACTGTTCCTAGTATGTTCTGAATCGATTGATAACCTGATATAGCTGCCATATAAATCGATGTACCCGTTTGACTTTTTTAGCCTCTGGAGGGCGCAATCATTACTCAATTTGCCTGAAATTTTGGAGGTGTTGTTTTTCTATGACTCCTAACAGCCATGCCAAGTGCGGTCCATATTGGTCAATTACTTGATATAGCTCATATGCATTTGGAAAAATCATTCAAAGAACTTGACAAATGGGATCCATGAAGGCGGGTATATAAAATTCGGCCCGGCCGAACTTAGCAAGCTGTTTTATTTCTAGTATATTTTCTTTTTTTACCAATCTGAACCGGATATATTTGAGACATTGCGTCCTTTGAAGATGCTTCATGAAATTCCTTAGGACAGCAGAAATTCATCAATTTAGACCTTTTTTTTATCAATTTTTTAGGGTACCAATTTCATTATACCACGGCAATGGTCTTCTTTTTATTTATAAAATTTAAATTTTTTTTGCCTAGGTCTTTCGTTGTGCATATCATAGAGTTCAATACAAAAGGGAACCAACAACAAAACTTCAACTGCAGTCTCTTTTTCTTGTCTCTCCTGAGGAATGATTTTTGAATTTGCTTACAGTGCAATCACATATCAGTAATCAACCACCGCTGCACTTAACACTTCCCTTCTTAAAAGCTGATCGCGGCCCGACGGAAAAATAACCGACGTGAGCTCGTATAAGTGTATTTAGTGTTTTATTTCTTGGTTAAGATCCTTAGATTATTCAGAAAGGACAAACCCTTTGACAACAGAAGTTTTGTTTGTCTATTCTACCAAAAAACAAAATGCTGGAAACCAATATAAAATCAACTAACATACAATAAGTGTGTTAAAGCCAACATAAAATTTAGACATAAAACGAACCAAAATTCTAAATTCACATGAGAAAAAAAAAAAAAAAACTACTGAAATCCGTATCTTATGCTTTACTTAAAATAATTGCTTAAATTTGTTTAAAAAGAAAGAAATCTAAAATCTGCCTGAATTTGGTGTTTGTGCGTGTGTGTTTTTTTGTGTATTTTCCTTTGGCGAAACACATACATACAAATTTGGAATTATTGTGCGTTTACTCAAGGAAACAAATAAGTTAAAAATAGGGTTTTAAATATTTTCAATTCCAAATTTTCTACCGCATCTTTTTTTCCTCCTTTTTAATCTTTCTTTCATTTCGGCAACATTTGTTTCTTTTGCTTTTTGATCTCAACATTGTTGCTTAAATCAGTATATAAAGAGAAAAACATAACAAAAACATCTCTCGCAACATTGAGTGATCAACGACCTTTACGCCCATACAAATTTCAACCATACCAGCAACACTCCTCTCAGCAAGCATTTACATATAAACTCTCCCTGATCCAGTTCTGCGAAAGGCCTTTCAACTATGGAACAGCCGATTAACAAAGTAAGTCGTGGATCTATGTTACTCAAATATCATGTATTTTGGGGGATAAGCAAATGCTGTTCAGACAGTTAAAGGGTGGCCAGATGCCACACTGGCTGTTCAGAAACCAATAGTTATAGAATTTCAAATATAGAATTTTATTGGCAAAACTTGTGGAAAGATAAATAAGATTACAAATAACTGGATTTAAAAATTGAAAAAATAAGAAAGCAAAATATCGTAATAAAAGAAAAAAAAAGACCTTTGCCTGAAAATAATGGGAATAGCTCTATTATAGTCGTTTTTTCTCGCAAATTAACTACTGTTTTTAATGCAAAGAAAAACATTAAATTGAAAAAAAAAACCTTTTTATTTTGCCAAATAACCACGCAATAGACCAAGGTGGGGAAAATTACTTATATGATTTGTAAAAATAAAATATTTTTTGGTTTATTTATTATCCTCCTAACATGTTTTTATAGGGATATACTAATTTCGTCATTCTGTTTGTAACATCTCGAAATATGCGTTTTAGACCACATAAAGTATATATATTCTTGATCGTCATGACATTTTAAGTCGATCTAGCCATGTCCGTTCGTCCGTCCGCCTGTCTGTCGATAGCACGCCAACTTTCGAAGGAGTAGAGCTAGACGCTTGAAATTTTGCACAAATACGTTTTATTAGTGTAGGTCGGTTGGGATTGTAAATGGGCCATATCAGTCCATGTTTTGATATAGGTGATATATAAACCGATCTTAGGTCTTGACCGAATTGGCTGAAATTTTGCACGTGGTGTTTTGGCATCACTTCCAATAACATTGCTAAGTATGGTTCAAATCGGTTCATAAACTGATATAGCTGTCATATAAACCAATATTGGGTCTTGATTTCTCCACCTTTTAAAGGTCGCACTTCTTATCTGATTTAGTATCATTTTCAACGACTGTGCTAAGTATAGTTCAAGTCGATGTAAAACCTGGTATAGCTACCACATAAAAGCATCTTGGGTCTTGGCTTCTTGAGCCTCTAGAGGGCGCAATTCTCATCCGATTTGGCTGAAATTTGCATGAGGTATTTTATTATGACTGCCAACAACTGTGCTATGTATGGAGCAATTCGGTGCATAACCTGATATAGCTGCGATATAAACGGATCTGCGATCTTGACTTCTTGAACCTCTAGAGGGCGCAATTCTCATCCGATTGGCTGATATTTTGTACAACGGCTTCTCCCATGACCTTCAAAATACGTGTCCAATATGGTGTGAATCGATCTATAGCTTGAAACAGCTCCCATATAAACCGATCTTTCGATTTTGCTTCTTGAGCCCCTATAAGGCACAATTCTTATTCGAATGGACTGAAATATAACACAATGACTAAAATGTTCAGCATTCAATTTTTGCATTGTTTGCCTTAAAAGCGATACCGCGCAAAGAACTCGACAAATGCGATCCATGGTGGATTGTATAAAAGATTCGACCCGGCCAAACTTAGCACGCTCTTACTTGTTTAGGTTTGTTCTACTTATATTTAAATAGGAAATTTTTTCCTTTTCGTACGATATTTGTTATATATTCACAAAAAAAAAACGTAAATTGTGAGTGAATTCTTAAATTCTATGTTTAATTCTAAGGCAGTAGGGCATGTGGGTGCGTTTCAGCGATCATAATGAAAACAAACCTTTCCTTAATGGACTTTTCCCCCATTGTGATTAAGGTTGGGTGGGCACATTGGGCAACACAACATCATGTTGCTGGAAACCATTTGGTATCTATCCCCTTATATGCATCTGTGCACTCCTTTAGTATCTTTTAGTTTATTTCCTTGGCTATCCTGACCAAAGGATACACTCCGAGAAAAGAATTAATACCCTCAATATAAAATGTAGTTATGTGTGACGTGATACGGACGAGCAATAAGGCCGGAGAATAGCTACCTTCCATCTTCCGATTTTTCAAACGTTATATTTATACTGTCAAGGAGTATCTGCATCCCAATTTTTAGAGCCCTGGCTTAACTTATAAAGAAAGTACCAGTTCGTACGACTCAGTACCTAAATGTACGATTTTGAAAAAAAATGTACTAGTCGTCCAATAGATGTTACCCGATGTACACTGTCAAGGTGTATCTGTATCCCAAATTTCAGAGCTCTAGCCCCATCCGTAATGAAACTACTATTTTGTCCATTTTAGTGCCTAAATTTACGAATAAAAAAATTTTTTCTAGTCGCCCAATATACACTGCCAAGGTTTGCCCGATCCCAATTTTAAACGCTTTAGCTCAGTTCATAAATAAAGTACTATTTTGTACACCTTAGTACCTAAATGTACGAATTATAAAAATACTCTGGTCGTCCAATATACACTGCCGAGGCGTGCCCCTCTCCCAAATATCAGAGCTCTAGTTCATTCCGTATAGCAAACGCAAATTTTCCCCATGAACATTACTCTGAGGAACAGGGGCAAACTTCTCACATACCAATGAGTGCAGTCCGATTAAAGTTTAAGCTCAATGATAAGCGGCCTTCTTTTTATAGCCGAGTCCGAATGGCGTGCCACAGTGCGACACCTCTTTGGAGAGAAGTTTTACATGGCATAGTACCTCACAAATGTTGCCAGCATTAGGAGGGGAAAACCACCGTTGAAATTTTTTTCGGATGGTCTCGCCAGGATTCGAACCCAGATGTGTAGCGTCATAGGCGCACATGCTAACCTCTGCGTTACAGTGGCCTCCGTAAAGATAGTTACAGCCCGTAAAGATAGTTACAATTTGTTCGATTTAGTACCCATATTTACTAATTTAAAAAAATCTCCTACTCGCCCAATAAATTCTGTCTAGGTGTAACTGTATCGAAAATTTGAGAGCTTTAGCTCAATCCTTACAGAAAGCACTTTTGTACGTTTAAGTACCTACTACCTACCTAAAACAATCTTCAAGTGGCCCAAAAGCATCAGCTCTCAATTTTGAGAGCTGGTGCTCTGTTTATACTCTCTATGTGAACTTGTATTGAAAATTTCCGGCTTCTAGCTTAATCCGTAAAGAAAGCACAAAATTGTGCTTTTAGTATCTAAACGTAGGAATTAAAAAACATTTAGTCGCCCGATAAACCCTGTTTTAGGAGTAACTGTATCCAAATTTTGAAAGCTTAAGCTCATCAATCTGTAAAACAGTACCCAAATTTCAGAGATCTATCCCAATCTGTAAGAAAGTGCCATTTTGTAGGTTTTAGTACCTTAATGAACGAATTTCAACAAATTCTTCTAGTCGGCTGAATATACTCTCAAGTACCTGTATCCCAAATTTCAGATATCTAGCATAGTTCTTATAGAAAGTACAAGTTCATACGTTTTAGTACCTGAATAGACCAATTTCAAGAAAATCTCCTAATTTCCAAGTTGTACTTTCAATGTGTAACTGTGTTATTATTATGAAAACTTTAGCTCAATCAATAAAGATTGTACCAAAGAGCACCATATATATTTTGGTACTTGTTTTGATATCTAAATGTACCATTTTTCAGAAACTCATATACTCATACAATTTAGATTGACATAGTCTGCCTAAGAACTAAAATTCAAAGCTCTAGCTTTCGGTGCCTAAGAACTAAAATTCAAAGCTCTAGCTTTCGGTATTATTTCGTATTTTTTTTTTTACCAAATCATATTTTTCGATTCGCTCTTTCATTGGAGCTTAAATTCTATTTCCAACCCCTTTCCGGTCGTTCTCTACAAACATTCACTAGTTCGTACTATTTGGTACTTATTAGTACCTAAATGTAAGAATATAACAAAATTCCTTCTTGTCACACTCTTACAATCCAAGACCCACATTCGTGCCAAGTTTTATGATTCTAGATTTAGCTGTTTGGGCTGGGCGTTGATCAATCAATCAGTCAGTCAGCCCATACATCAGTTACGGAGCTTTTTATATATAGACTAGCTGATCCGGCCCGCTCCACTGCAAATTCTTTAACTCTCTAACATCTTTTAAGAGTGGGGATACTTCGCCCTGAATGTGGATATCGAATTCGTGCTACTGTAAACTGTGACCACCTATGAAGCTGAACGCCTACTTGTAAATCTAGGCGAGAAAAAAAATCGAAAAGAAAGCGGTGGTTATCCCCTCTTAATGTTGGCCACATTTGCGCGGAATCATGCCATGTATGGTCATGTAAAAATTCTTCCCAAAGAGGTGACGCACTGCGGCTCGCCGTTTGGACTCGGCTATAAGAAAAGGTCCCTTATCATTGAGTTACAACTTGACTGGGAAAGTACTCATTGATGTATGAGTAGTTTGCCCCTGCTTTGCTCCTGGGCAAATTGTTACCATACTCCCAAATGCCTTTCTCTTGATTTTTATATTAACGTATTGGTAAATATTTCTGGTTTAGTGGGTATTTCGGGGGTAGGGTGGCCACCCAGACACTTGACTCTTAAAGTAAGTATAAGCTACGTGCTTCACCCGAAAATATATTTTACATGAGTCCCCTATTGGCAAAATCGGTATCAATTACGTACTACCCTACTCCCAAATAGCTTTTATAAAGTTAAAATTGGACCACAATTAAATTATATGGTCATGATTGTCCATTAAACCTATTTGACGGGGTTTTGGGGTTGGGGCGGCCCCCCAGTTACTTGGGCCCAATTTTAAATATGAAATTCGTACTCAACTCCTGAATACCTTATATTTGAGTCCCATATCGTTTCGATCGCTGCACTTTTACTTTTGGGTAGTACTTTTGGGGTAAAGAGGAGGGTCCGCCCCCTTTCGATATCAACAAATTATATAGCCTATGTTTCCTTCCGGACCAACCCGCACAATCTGTGAAAATCTCAAGGTAATCGGTTCAACCGGTTTTTAGCTTGAATGAAAATAAAAAACTAATGATCATTATTCAAAATTCACTTTTTTGATTAAGTGAAAATTGTACAAGTAAATTAGTTTCATATTTGCAAATAAAATAATAATAAATTGTTTTGTTAATAATACTTTTAAGCGACAATTTATTTTACAATATTAAAGCTTTGGGTAAAGTTTTCATGGGAACTAGTAATTTATACTACTTAATGCAAATAAAACCATACTTTTATTTATTCTCCTTATACTTTATACGCTGAAATTTTTATAAAATAGGAAAAAGAGAATAGTTTTTAAGAAATACATGATTTATATGTAATAAATTAAGGGTCATCATACGACAAATTTGTATAAAATTGGTATTAATTTGAAAAAAATCCTTTTATTATGTTCAAAACATGCTAATATTGAGTTCTGATATCCCAACTTCTTGTAAAATTCACAATTAAATTATATGTTGGAGACCTGTGTAAAATGTCAGCCAATTCGAATAAAAATTGCGCACTTTGGGGGCTTAAAAAGTAAAATAGAGAGATCGATTTACAAAATTTCAGGCAAATCGGATAATAGTTGCGACCTCTAGAGGCTCATGAAGTCAAGATGCCAGATAGGTTTATATGGCAGCTATATCAGGTTTTGAACCGATTTGAACCTTATTTGACACAGTTGTTGAAAGTAAAAATAAAATACGTCATGCAAAATTTCAGCCAAATCGGATAGGGATTGCGCCCTCTAGAAGCTCAAGAAGTCAAGTCCTCACATCTGTTTATATGACAGCTATATCAGATTATTGTCCGATTTGAACCATACTTGGCACAGTTGTTGGATATCATAACAAAACATGTCGTGCACAATTTCATTCAAATTGGATAAGAATTGCGCCCTCTAGAGACTCAAGAGGTCAAGACCCAAGATCGGTTTATATGACAGCTATATCAGGTTATGAACCGATTTGAACCATACTTAGCACAGTTGTTGGATATCATATCTAAACACGTCGTGCAAAATTTCATCCCAATCGGATAAGAATTGCGCACTCTAGAGGCTCAAGAAGTCAAGACCCAAGATCGGTTTATATGGCAGCTATATCAGGTTATGGACCGATATGGCCCATTTACAATACCAACCGACCTACACTAATAAGAAGTATTTGTGCAAAATTTCAAGCGGCTAGCTTTATTCCTTCGGAAGTTAGCGTGCTTTCGACAAACAGACGGACGGACATGGCTAGATCGACATAAAATGTCGCGACGATCAAGAATATGTATACTTTATGGGGTCTCATACGAATATTTCGAGTAGTTACAAACAGAATGACGAAATTAGTGTATCCCCCATCCTATGGTGGAGGGTATAAAAATGTACTAAATCAAAGAGTGAAAATTATTTAAATATTGTAGATTTTTTGCGATAGTTTTGTTCCATTAAACTTTTATGAAGATTTTTAAAGTTTTATTACGCATGTGCCATTTTTTTCAAACCTTTATTTGGGGTTTCTTTTACTTCGTTCCAATGTAATATATAAAAACATCTCATCTCATCTCTAATGAGATGTTTTTATAAGAAAATTTGTAATTTACAAGAACTTTGGCGGGTTCTGCCCACTAACTTTCCATTAAGGAACAGCGGGGAGATTTCTCTCATATGAGTTCTGTCCTATCCTCCTTTTTGTTACCGAGTTCGAACGTCTTGCCGGAGAGCGACAGTACTCTGTGAGAAAAGTTTTCACTGCTGAATACATAAGGTAAATATCTCACAAGTGTTTCCAGCAGTAGGAGTGGATTACCACCGCTGAACATTTTTTCTGATGTTTTCGCCGGGATTTGAAACCAGACGTTCAACCTCGAAAGTGGACATGCAAACTTCTTAGCTACGGTAGCCCCAATATCTAATAAGTAATAATTAGTAAATTAAAGAAATAAAAAACATAAACAAATATAAACATATTTTTAAAAAAAAAAAATCAAATATGTGTAACTAATTCAGTTTCGTCACTAAAGGTCCTCCTGATGGCAGGGAGATTTGACGTGGTTCTTATCCAGGAACAATGGGTGTGTGGAAGAATGGTTCGTGGACTAAGAATTCCAGGAATTAAACTACTCAAGGGTACTGGGAATGGGTACTTAAACGAAGTACACTTGTACACTTTAATATGGATCCGTTATTTGGGATCCGGTTTACACTATTCACAGAAATAAAATTGAGTCAGTACAGTAACAATTTCCGCTATTTTACCTTCGTAATCGTGGTTCGGATTATCAAACACTTCCTTCCTATACGGTTAGATTAAAGTTAATAAAGATTCCTATTCTCAGTAGCCACAGGAAAATGTTGAACATCACTTTCATCTGAAATGTTTGATCTCAATATATATATATATATATATATGTATATATATATATATATATATATATATATATATATATATATATATGATGAAATTTGTCATCTAGAATGAAAAAAACAAAAAATATTTGATAAAAGTTAACTCTAGAAAGAACAAATCTTTTTTAGCACATATTTGGCTCGCTGGTCAAAACGCTTAATTTGATTCATAGGTGAAAAACTTTTTAATTAAATTTAAATTTGATGTTTTTTTCAATACCTATAAAAGAAAACAAATTAGTTTATGAAATAAAAAAATATATGAAATGTAAAAAAACTTTTACCAGCCATATGGGTTGCCCAAAATGTAATTGCGGATTTTTTAAAAGAAAGTAAATGCATTTTTAATAAGACTTAGAATGAACTTTAATCAAAAACATAATTGCCATTTTGTTCGATAACCTTTTGCCATTTTCCTGGCAAATTAGTATTCCACGCTCATAGAACTTCTGGCCTTTATCTGCAAAAAACTGAACCAAGTGCGATTTTATAGCCTCATCATTGCCGAAAGTTTTACCATTTAAGGAGTTCTGGAAAGATCGAAATAAATGGTAGTCTGATGGTGCAAGGTGAGGGCTATATGGTGGATGCATCAAAAGTTCCCAGCCAAGCTCACTCAGTTTTTGGCGAGTGACCAAAGATGTGCGCGGTCTAGCGTTGTCCTGGTGGAATATGACACCTTTACGATTGACCAATTCTGGTCGCTTCTCCTTGATGGCTGTATTCAATTTGTCCAATTGTTGACAGTAAACATCCGAATTAATCGTTTGGTTCCTTGGAGGCAGCTCAAAATATACCACACCCTTCCAATCCCACCAAACAGACAGCATAACCTTCATTTGGTGTATATCAGCCTTTGAAGTGGTTTGAGCTGGTTCACCATGCTTGAACCATGATCGTTTTCGACTAATGTTGTTGTAAACAATCCATTTTTCATCTCCAGTTATGATTCGTTTTAAAAACGGATCGAATTCATTGCGTTTAAGGTGCATATTACAAGCGTTGATTCGGTTTGTTAAATGAATTTCTTTCAATACATGTGGAACCCAAATATCAAGCTTTTTCACCAGTCCAAGACTTTTTATGTGATAATGAACGGTTGATTTTGGTATATTTAACTTATCTCCTATCTCACGCTCAGTTACATGACGATCCAATTCGATTAAAGCTTTGATTTGGTCATCATCAACTTCATTTGGCCGACCTGAACGTGGCTCATCTTTAAGTGAAAAATCTCCAGAACGGAATTTGCGAAACCAATTTTGACACTGTCTTCCTTTTAAGGCTTTATCACCATACACATCTCGTAACTTTTTAGCAACCTGCTCCGCGTGTTTTCCTTTACGGAAATAATAAAGTAAAATATGACGAAAATGCTCCTTTGTGGGCTCCATATTAAAATTGACGCCAAACAAACAAATGTAAACAAAATTTCGCGCACTTTTTTCTAAAGCAAGCTAAAAGTAACAGCTGATAACTGACAGAAGAAGAATGCAATTACAGAGTCACAAGCCGTTGAAAAAATTTGTCAAGCCGACTATATGAAAAATCCGCAATTACTTTTTGATCAACCCAATAAATTATTATTGAGATTCCATTGCAGGAAATTGTGGATTAAATTATTACAATAAATTAGAACTTCCCAAAATTCTGTTTTCTTGGTTTTGAAGCCTGAAAAATTTTTAATGTTTCTCGATAAAGATATTAAAATACAATTGAGCATCGATAATCCGGAGAAGCGTTTGTCGGATATAAGGTAAAATGTTTTACTTGTTTTTACAGCACATACATAGTTTTTCGTTTCATTTATTTTGTTGACTATGAATAGAAGGTTTTTTAATTCGGATTTATGAATATAACTTTAAAACACTACTGCATTTTATAAGACAATAGCCGAACCAAACTAGCCGAAGTGTAGGAAACCGAATCTCATATAGTCATCATGACTGAGATTCGGTTTGTTTGCTTGTTCCGTAGAATCAAAAACGACTGAACCGATTTTCTTAAAGTTTTCACAGATTGTATAGGTTTTCGTGGATGAAAACATAGGTTACATAATTTTTATACCCTCCACCATAAGATGGGGGGTATACTAATTTCGTCATTCTGTTTGTAACTATTTGAAATATTCGTTTGAGACCCCATAAAGTATATATATTCTTAATCGTCGCGACATTTTATGTCGATCTAGCAATGTCCGTCTGTCCGTCCGTCCGTCCGTCTGTCTGTCGAAAGCACGCTAACTTCCGAAGGAGTAAAGCAAGCCGCTTGAAATTTTGCACAAATACTTTTTATTAGTGTAGGTCGGTTGGAATTGTAAATGGGCAATATTTTGATATAGCTGCCATATAAACCTATCTTGGGTCTTGACTTCTTGAGCCTCTTGAGTGCGCAATTCTTATCCGATTGGAATGCAGTTTTGCACGACGTGTTTTGTTATGATATCCAACAACTTTGCCAAGTATGGTTCAAATCGGTCCATGTTTTGATGTAGCTGCCATATAAACCGATCTTGGGTCTTGACTTCTTGAGCCTCTAGAGTGTGCAACTCTTATCCGATTGGAACGACGTGTTTTGTTATGATATCCAACAACTGTGCCAAGTATAGTTCAAATCGGTCCATAACCTGATATAGCTGCCATATCAACCGATCTTGGGTCTGGACTTCTTGAGCCTCTAGAGGGGACAATTCTTATCCGATTGGAATGAAATTTTGCACGAGCTAGAGTGCGCAATTCTTATCCGATTGGATAAGAATTGCGAACTTAGCACGCTTTTACTTGTTAAATATCGAATGGACCCTCCCCTTATTCCCAAAAACGCCACTCAAAACCAAAAGTGGACTGATAGGCACAATATGGGTAATAAATGAAAGGTATTGGAGACTAGAAAATGAATATCGTATTAAATTTTGGGTCCAAGTACCCAGCGGGCGTCTCTAACCCCAAAACTCCTCTAAACAGATATATTCGATGTTCATGTCATTATGGGACTCAAATGAAAAGTATTCGACAGTAGATTACAAATATTTGAAGCAACCCCCAAAGCATCCCTTTAACTGAACTTTATTTCCCACTATGGCAATATGGAGCTCAAACAACGGTATTTGGGAGTAAATAACAAACACCAGATCTCGGAGATTGGTAATGTGATTCGTTCAACATTTTTTGCACTCTCTCAGTCATCAAAAACAAAACATGGTTTCTGTTTTTGGGGTCGTTTGCCTCGGGGGCCGCTCAAAACTACCAAATGGAAAAATGGCAATATAGATCCCAAATGAAAGGTGCTTGAGAGAAAAAACCAATTTGATATCCAATTTAATAGCCAAGTTTAGGAGCTGCCCCACACCAAAGTACGTCCCTATTAAATAAAAGTAATTTGGGGTGGAAATTGTTTATCATATTCGGTACAAAGCCCATGGGTACCACCCCACCCACATACATAACTTATTTACCGATCAGGCCAAATGGGACTCATATGAAATATATTTGAAAGTAGAGCACGAATGTTATATTTACTTTAAGGGCCAAGTGTCTGGGTGGCCACCCCCGAAATACCCCGGAGTAAACTGAAAGTATTTACCAATGCGGTAATATGGGACTCAAAAGAAAGGCATTTGGGCAGGGTCCCCCTTTCCCCTTTCCGAAATCAAAAAATTATATATGTTTTCTTCCAGACCAACCTACACAATCTTTGAATATTTCAACGTAATCGGTTCAGCTGTTTTTATACCATCCACCATAGGATGAAATTTTGCACGACGTGTTTTACTATGATATCCAACAACTGTGCTAAGTATGATTCAAATCGGTCTATAACCTGATATAGCTATCATATAAACCGATTTTGGGTCTTGACTTCTTGAGCCTATAGAGGGCGCAATTCTTGTCCGATTTGACTTAAATTTTGTACGTAGTATTATGTTATGATATCCAACAACTGTGTCAAGTATGGTTCAAATCGGTTCATAACCTGATATAGCTGACATATAAACCGATCTGGGATCTTGACTTCTTGAGCCTCTAGAGGTCGCAATTATTATCCGATTTGCCTGAAATTTTGTA